>NC_061121.1:72486014-72704760 GCF_002878395.1 Capsicum annuum
AACCTTTGGAAATCAAATTTCTTGCATTAAGGTAAGATATGAAATGAATCTTGGGAGATACAAAATTTTTGGACAACTCATAGACTAGCTCATCTAGGAATTGAAACTTAACCACACGGCTGCGATAATCTATAGATGCATAACAAGAATGAAGCCAATCCATACCCAGAATAAGATCAAAATTTACTATATCTAACTTTATCAAATTTACAAATATGATCATATGAAGAAAAATAATAGGATATTTTTTGTAGACTTGCTTAGCAATCATTGACTCAACTACTGGGGTAGAAACCAGGATAGGATCAGGAATCTTTTTGGAACTTATCTCAAAATTCACATCAACTAACATATTCATGTAAGAGAAACTTGACCCAGGGTCCAACAATACAAACAAATAAAAATTAAAGACACAAAGCATACCAGTAACAACATTTGATAAATCCTCCTACTCCTATAAGGATAGCAAAGCATATAATCAATTTTGGTGCTGACCACCAGCAGTGCTGGATGAAGCTCCCTGAGGAGAGGCTGCATGAGCTAACTGAGCTGGAGAAATGGTAGCTTGCGTCTGGGGTCAAATATCTCAGCTCCCTTGCCTAGCATGTGGGCACTTTCTAAGTCTATGGCCCAACTTTACACAACCAAAACAACCCTTCTACTCATCCAAGCACTTTCTGGGATGGGTTCTACCATACTTAGTACATGAAGGATAACTGGGCCTACCGCTCACACTATTCTGAGACTTGGACATAGAAGGCTTATCCTACTTTTCCTGCCTATTTTTTGGTGCGGAATCACTGGCTGATGAAGGCACTAGCATAGCCAAATTATTCTAAAACTACAAGAGGTTCCCTCCATGGGATCTAGGCTGACCATACTCAGACTACTTTGATCTAGCTCTCTTATGTCCTCTTAATCTCTCTCTCCTTCATCTTTCCTGCCTCAATCTATTGAGCATACATCATCAGTCTAGAAAGATCTATATCTCTATTGATCATAGAGGTCCTACACTCCTTAACCACCAATCTACACACACCAGTCATGAACTTACTCATACTAGATCTGGGGTCAGCCGTCAAGTCAGGAGCATACTTAGATAATTCATTGAACTTGAGGCAATAATCCTTTGTTATCATGGATCCTTGCCTCAAGTTCATGAACTCCTCTATCTTATCTTCCCTCATCTCAAGTGGGAAGAACTTGTCCAAGAATTCATCCTGAAACACCTACCAAGTCATAGAAGTGGCATTCTCCCCTCTATTATTTCCCCACATCACTACCCAATCATAAGCAATATCCTTTAGCCAATAAGATGCCAATTCTACACTCTTCTCCTCAAAAAAATTCATAACTTTGGTGATCTTCTTCACCTCATCAAGATACAACTACGGGTTTTTACCTACTTTTGACGCAAAGAATTCCGGTGGATTCATCCTCATAAAATCATAAAGTCTGGCCATGGTTGTATTACCCCTTGTTGATGTAGAGTAGTAGCCTGGTTATTGGCTTGAATAGTAACAGCCACAACCTGGGCTAACATCTGAAAAAAACCCAAAATTTGGCTTAAGACATTCTCATTCAGAGGATCGACAGGTTGGGCTGGCTGATTTTCATATCTATGACCATTAGCTCTACAGGGAGGAATTTTCTGTCATAAAAGAGCATGAGTTAATAGAAGATAGAGAGAGCTATAAGAATAATAGATTCTGAAAGAAATAGATGACTTTTCCTAAAATGTCCCGTAGCCTCTTGCTAATTGATGTGGCACGCTTTACACCGATGATCAAGACTCTATGTAACATGGCTTGTCAGACTTCATAGGACTCTCTAAACCTTAGGCTATGATACTAAGTTTGTAACGCCTCAAAATCTCATCCTGAAGAGGCACACGGTGATAAAGGCTACAAGTATCCCCAACCTAACCCTTTGAGCCAGCTACTAAATCTAACACTTACTTTAGGATAAATGAGCTAAGAAATAATACTATATCATGCCGAATCTGAACTGAAATAAAAAAATCCTTATCTGGACAACAAATACTAAAAATATAGAAACTCCAACTATTAGTCTGACAAACCTCTACTTACTAAGGAACTAGCGAGTCATTGGGACAAACCCCCAACTGACTCGAACTGAACTAAAAACAATAAATGACTTCTATCATGACTGAAAATTAGAGAAATAGGTCTTCGAGCAATAAGGACTCACCAACTGTGGAAGTGTATATGGAGGTACTAGGAGATCACTGTCGCTGTTGAGACTTAGTACCTGAACATACATTATGAGACAATGTAGCACATAAACATATATGTGGATTAGTAATTTGAGGATGTACTAAGTATATGAGGGTGTATGTAATAAGTAAACATTATCATTACTGTTTATAAAACCATGTATGATGATATAAATGACTCACATAGCTTGAATAATATGAAATCTAAATCTCAGAAATCATGAATAATGAAACATGTAGCATAAATCTCGTGAGTCATTATACTTAGTTCTAAAATTTGTATTCTCCTTTGATTCTCAAAACTTATAGCTAAAGGAATCTTAAAACAATAACTTTCAAAACTTATACTTTTATCTTGAGGAGAATTGGACTTTGGGAACTCAAGGACTTGGGATTTTAGGACTATAAAGCTTTGGAGACTTGGAGACTCTGGGAACTTGGGAGTTCTTCTAACCGACATAAACTATGTGAGCTGACATGGAGTCCAACGTCTTGCCCACATTTGGGAGAGTTGTTCTACCCTTGCCATCAGAGTAGAACCATAACTTTAGTGATCACTATCTTAACCCACTTGGGGTAAATCATAATCCTACGGTGGCTCGTAGTTCTGGGACATGAGACCTTGGAATCAAGCCTAACTCTGTGCTAAATACTACTCCCATACTTAGGCTCAGAATATTTAGTAAATACACCTTAAAATAGTACAAGGATATAAAGATGAAGCCAATTATACTTCTCTTTGCTTTAAATCATAAGTACTGCGTATATCTATTTTAGCGTAGGATTCAAAGATCACTTTCTTCCTTGAAACTTGGTAAACAATCATCAAGGAGGCTTAAAATCACGATCCTCTTAAAATATCAAGGCTAAATCTTAGGGCTTAAATCCCATGTTTCAACCTTATGTTAAAACACCAAAGGTTCATGTTTGATAATGTAATTATTGGTAAATCAACTCAAAATCTGAAAAAAATATGATTATGTGCATAAATATTCAAAAGTGGACATGTAAATAAATATCCAAATCACTTAAGGTCTCAAAATCATGCAATTGGCAACATGGTGTGTAAACCGTAACTTAAGTTTCATGGAAATCATATAAAAATTCAGAAATTTTTAACTTAAAGTAAGCTTTTGAGAACAAGAACAAATGAATTATTCTTGTTGAAGCCACACATATCTTATTTGGCTTGATTCAATAGAACAAGTTGACTTTTGAAGCCTTGAGAATGTTCTTGGAGGCTTTTCTTGAAGGTCCTTGAATGGTGATGTTTTGATTCTTAAATTTTCTTGAAGAAGGATTTGAACCTTAATCTTAAGGATTCTTCTTGAAATAAACCCTAATTTTGATGCAATGGATGAATATGAAGTTATCTTCTTTGATTTGATTTAATTCGATGTTAAAAAGGGTGGAAAAGACCTAAAAATCCTTTTAAAAATGGCTTAAAATCGCTAAATGGAGGTCCCCGATGGTTTGGGCGACGAATCGTCGCCCTGGGGATGGACTGTCCCTTCAAACCATTGCTTTTTGGCCAGAAAAAAGGCTTACTACCTCAGTTGCAATGATTTGGGCGACTAGCCATCGCAAACGCGATAGTTCATTGGCCTTCCCATCGCACTTTGGCAGTCCGAATAGCTCACTGTAAAATGGCCATAAATTTTTACCTCGATACCAATATTTGAAAAAATGGTATCGTTGGAAAGATAATTCAATTATCTATCTGTTGGTGGGTCATGTGATAAAAAATCATAGTATAACAAAAGAGATGCTCATTAGAAGTTGACTATACCAAAATCCTTCTCAAGAAATAAATCGGTAAGGGATGTTTTGATTCGCCTACTAGATAGGACATATTTGAGGCCTTAATATACACCAACCTTGATCATAAAACTACCAATGCACAATAATTTATTTATCATAAGCTTGAAGAATGTATCTATTATCGGTTAGAATTCTCGAGGTATTACAGAAACTAGAGAAGGTTCTGAACTACACTAAGCCCAAACATTCCCTTTAGCTAGTCAACCAACCTCACACCCAATCAAGAAAACCTGTGAACTTCTTGAACTAGTTCTCTCTTATCATTCTTCACATAATCAACACTGCCCATAGATAGTCTACTAAGAGCGTCTGCCACAACATTGGCCTTAGTTGGATGATATAACACACGGATGTAATAATCTTTAAACAATTCTAACCACCTTCTTTGATGAAGATTTAACTCCTTCTGGATAAACACACACTGTAAGCTTTTGTGGTCCTTAAACACATCAACATACACCTCATAAATATAGTGCCTTCACTTTTTCAAAGAAAATACAACAACAGCTAATTCAAGATCATAGGTTGGATAATTTTTTTTTTAGGCTTAAGCTGTCTAGAGGAATAGTCTATGACTCTATCTCTCTATATCAAAACATAACCTAGAATAATTCTACAGGCATCAAAATATACAACGAATTAATCTATACACTCAGGTAGTGCTAAAACTAGAGGTGAAGTGAGTCGAGTCTTTAACTCCTAAAAACTCTTCTCACAAAAATTTGACCACTGAAACTTAACTTTCTTTTGAGTTAATCTAGACATAGGGGATGCAATGGACGAAAACCCTTTAACAAGCCATTAGTTATAGTCAGCTAAACCTAAGAAACTTCTAATGTCTAATAGAGAGATAGTTCTAGGCCAGATTCTTACTGTTTTTGTCTTTTAGGGATAAACTCTAATGCCCTCACTAGAAATAATATGATCGAGGAAAGCTACTGACCTTAGCCAAAACTCACATTTGCTGAATTTGGTGAACAATTGGTGATCTCTAAGAGTTTCCAACATAATTCTAAGATGGTCTGCATGATCATCCTCACTACAAGAATAGACAAGAATATCATCGATAAAGACTATAACAAACGTGTTTAGGTATTGTTTTAACACTCTATTAATCAAGTCCATGAAGGCTATTGGGGCATTTTTTAGTCTGATGGACATGACTAGGAAATCAAAATGACCATAACGAGTTGTGAAAACTGTCTTTGGAATATCATATTCTCTTACTCTAAGCTGATGATAGCCGGATCTAAGGTCTATCTTGGAGAAGTAACTTTCACCTTGGAATTGATCGAATAAGTCATCAATCCTAGGAAGAGGATACTTGTTTTTGATTGTGACGTTATTTAGCTGACGATAGTCAATGCACATTCACAAAGAACCATCTTTCTTTTGCATGAATAGGATGAGAGTACCCTATGGAGACTCACTGGGCCTCATGAAACCTTTATCTAAGAGGTATTTAAACTACTATTTTAATTCATTAAGCTTGGATGGAGCTATATGGTATGGAAGAATAGAGATGGGTTGAGTATCTAGGAGAAGGTGATTATCGAATTCTATTTCCCTATCAAAAAAGACTTCAGGAAACTTATTGACTACACGGAGTGAATGAACTGTTGGAGACTCAAACTTAGTGTCTTTGACTCAAACTAGATGATAGATGCACCCTTTTGAGATCAATTTCCTGGCCTCAGAATGGATATAAAATGACTTTTGGGAGACACTGAATTACCTTCCTACTCAAAAATTGGCTCATATAAAAACTAAAACTTCACCACTCGGGTGCGATAATCTATAGATGCATAATAGGAATGGAGCCAATCCATACCAAGAATATGTTCAAAGTTGACCATATCTGACTATATTAAGTCTGCTAACATGATCTTCTAAAGAATAGTGATAGGACACTTTTTATAGATCTGTTTGGCAACAACTAACTCACCTTCTGGGTAGAAACTAAGAAGGGCTCAGAAAGCTTTTCAGGACCTACTTCAAAATTTACTGTAACTAATGGGTCACATAATAGAAAATCAACTCGGGGTCTGACAACACATAAACAAAAAGATGAAAGACATGAAGTATTCTTGTAATAACATATGGTGAAATCTCCTTCCCTGAAGGGATGGTAAATCATAAAATTAATTCTGGCGTTGAACACCACCAGTACTGGATGATGCGCCTTGAGGAGGTACTGGGTAGCCTAGAAGAGATAGTGCACTAGTAGCCTGAGTCTGAGGACGAGCATCCCTATTTCCCTCCTTAGTATATAGACACTCTTTGATTCCGTTACCCAACTTACCAAAACTATAACAACCTTTCTATGCTAAAAAGTACTTACCAATATGATTCTTACCACACTTAGCACATGGAGAATAACTGGGTTTTCCATTCATACTATTATGAGATCTGAATATTAAAATCTTACCCTACTGCTCCTTCCTAGCCCTTGGGGTTGGAGCACTGGTTGAAGAATGTTCTGGCATAGATGAATTACTTTGAAATTGTGAATGATTTTCCCCTCCAAACTTAGTCTGTCCATAATCAAACTTCTCCGCTCTAGCCTTCTTATTTCCCCTCTCTCTCCCATTCAACTTTTCTACCTCAATTTGTTGTGCATGAATCATCATTATAGCAAGATCCATATCCTCATAAGCATGGTAGTCCTACACTCCTTGACTACTAAACTAGATAATATAGTAACAAACTTACTCATACTACCCCTAGGGCCTACCATCGTATTAGGGGTATACTTAGACAACTGATTGAACTTAAGGCAGTACTTTTTCACTGTCATCGAGCCCTGCCTCAGGTTCACAAACTCCTCTACCTTAACTTATCTTATTTCACATAAAAATAACCTATCTAGAAATTTGTCCTGGAATACCTGCCAACTCATAGAAGCTGCATTCTTACCTCTACCATTCTTCTACATAACCACCCAATCATAAGCTATATCCTTCAGCCTATAGGATCAAACTATACACTCTTATCTTCAGTAACATGCATAATTAAGGTGATCTTCCACACCTCATCTATGTAAAGTTGAGGATCCTCACCTACCTTTAACCCAAAAAACTCAGGCGAATTCATTATTAAAAAGTCACAAATTCTAGCTACTGCTAAATCCCCATTCTGCTAAAGTAGGACTGTCACCTAATGGTTAACCTGAACATTAGCAGTCATAGCTTGGGCCAACATCTAAAAAGTAGCCCAAAATTTAGTATGGGATACATTCTCATTTAGAGAGTCAGCAGGCTGAGGTGGCTGGTTATCATTTCTATGCATATTAGCTCGACGAGGAGGGATTTTCAACTATCTTGTAAAAGAACAAGTTAAAAGTAGATAAATACACTATAAGTACAATAGATCATGAATGAAAGAGAAGATTTCCTAAAAATGTCCCATATCCTCTTCCTTATAAATGTGGCTTGCTTCAGACCCATGATCAAGACTCTATGTAATGCGGCTTGTATGACTCCCTAGGACTCTTATAACCTTAGGCTCTGATACCAAGTTTGTAATGCCCCAAAATTGTGTCTTGAAATGCTATATGGTACTATGAACTATAAGTAGTCCCGAGCTAACCCTGAAAGCCTGCTACTTATTCTAATGACTCAAATAAAGGTGATATAAGCATGCAGTACACTAAAATACTAAATTACTATCCGAACTGAGCTGATTTTAACTATATTAAATATCTAAAAATACTTAATTAATAAAAAATCTGAAGAACTAACACTAAAAAACTGTAATGTATCTAATAGTCGAACCCTCTAATGCTATTACTAGAGAGTCGCTGGGATAGACCCCCAGCTAACTCAAACTGTCTAACATAACTAAATAAACTACTCTGAAAAGATGGAAATCTAAATAACTGGGTCCCCAAACTATGAGGACTCACCACCATTGGGATGTATATAGAGATGCTTATGGTCATTCACGCTGCTGGAATTGAGCACCTAAACCAACATTATGAGATAAAGTAGCACATAGACATATATGTGGATCAGTACTTTTGGAATGTACTGAGTATGTAGGGGTGAATGCATAAGTAAAAATAATATCTCAATGTTACCAAAACTCATAAAATATGCATGCTAAATATAGATGACTCATATAAGCTCACATATCTGAAAACTAAAAAAAAAACATATCCATGGATATCTGAACATACTACATAAATTTAGTGAGTCATAACATTTAGTTTTGAAGGCCATACTTTTACTCTTTTTGCTAGAAAAATTAGTAGGACTAAAGTCAAGTCTGTTTTCAAATCATTTAAGCTAAGTGTAAAGGGACTCACCTTTATATCTATAAACTAAAAGTTGAAATCTCATAGCTAATGACTTATGCAAAAGAATATCTAATTAAAATCATAAGCCTTTACACTTAGTTTCAAAAGATTTTCTATTGTTCTTTTCAATCACAATTACTCTGTTATGTAGGGAATTCTTATAAAAACTATTCTGTATAGCTTTGCTATTAGGGAGGTTCTTCTAACTGACATACACTATGTGAGCTATCATAATGTCCAACTTCTAGTTTCCTTATAAAAAAAACTCACGTTGGGGATAGGTGTCATACTCTTGCCAAGGAGTATAACCTAATCTAAGTGATCATAATTTGCATCTGTGATTCATATAGAAATAGGAATAATATGATAATCTGAACCTATGTTAGCTCTTAGTTCTGGGGAATTAGGATGCATTAAATCCACACTTCTCGCTCGGTGCTAAATACTACTCCCTTTAATCAGTATGCTCATTCTATAGGAAATCCACTTTAAAACTAGCATAAGGGTTTACAATAAAAACTAGTTATACATCTATTTACTTTAATACATAATCGAAACTGTGATCAAATTTGGAATTAAAACTGTAAAGTGGATTCCATATATTAACTAAGGATCAAAAGATCAAATCTTTTCTAAAAAATATGAATGTAAACTAATCGCGGGATGCTTAAAGGCATCATCTTCTTGAAATATCAATAATCATACTTAGGTCATAAAACCCATGATCAAAATCATGTCAAATTTTCATAAAGTCATGCTCAATAATTAAAATCTTGAAATTCTTAAATAATTCTAGTCAATATAGTGAAATTTAATTTCCAATGTATATAAAATCATCTCATATGCATAAACATGCAAAAGTAGAGAGGCAATTCAACATATCTTCAACTAATGATAATTGGGTATGAACCTTAAACTGTAAATCACATAAATTCATTTAAATTCAACTTTAAAAACTAGTTTTTGGGCATAGGATGAAAGAGTATCCTTGTTTAGAACCTCACATACCTTCCTTGATGAATTGAATCTAAAATCTTAAACCTTTGACTCTCTAATGGTGTTTTTGAAGCTTCTTCTTGAAGTTCTTAAACCCAAAACTTTGGATTATAAGCTTTCTTGGAGTAGGAGTTATGGGATTGTCTTGATTCTTAGAGCTAGGGTTTTGTTCTTGGAGAAGAAAAAGATGAATAATAAAGTATCTGTGCTAGTTAGGGCTAAAATTGTGTGTTTTGAGTGGATTTGGGTGAGGGTAAATGACTTAAATGATCCCCCCATAAACCTTCATTTAACATACAAAAATAGGACACCAACGCGATCTATGATGCATCGAATTGCTCACTGCAATGCGATTTGCAACGCGTTATCTACATCGATACGACCATCAATGTGACGCAATGATATAACACAAAAGTTCTATTTTGGCCAACAAAACATGCCCTAATCCTTCTCCAAAAATTACAAAACTCACCTTAGAGGTACTATGGACTACCTTGATCATAAGAAAACTTAGAAATTGATATTCTAAGGTCAAAAAGGTCAAGAATAAAGTCGTCAAAGTTTAGAGGCCAAAAGTGAGACTAAGTCTTCAACACTTAGCTAAAATTTCAGGTCCTAAGTCTCTAATGTGCCTCTTTTGAGCTGAATTGAACTAGAAAGAATATGGGGTATTATAGTATCATCCTTTCTAGTTTATGTTGTTATCCCGTTATTTATTATTTTGGGCTATGGCGTGGCTTGTTGACTGGTGGGATATGATGCACACCTTGACTCCTTGAGAAATTATGTCATGCCATCTTTGTATCAGAGCCTAGTTTTCACTATTATTATTGGTATTAGAGTTGATGTTTAGTAGAGTATTATTAAGGAGACATTTGTATCCTATCTTTGAGAGCCTACAGATTATTTATAGAAAAAATATCAGTTTTATTCCATTTTTGTGCATTTAGTTTGAGTTAGCTTTTAATCTTCAGTGGTTCACCCTTTATAGAGATGTATTGAATGCAAGGAGCATGAGCTAGGAATTAGAACAATGAGTCCACTGTAATAGTTCTAGTTAGGGGCTGAGGTTGACCTAAAAGTTAGGGGCGGGTGATGTGGCATGGAAACACGACACTTTTGATGCTTAAAATTATAAATTTATGCATGAACTTAGGGTATTTTTTAGATATGATGCACTTTGGTGTGAATTGTAGGTAAAATAAGTTTATAACATAATCTGAGCAAAGAAAGGATAAAAAAACCTAAAAAGACCAACTCAGATTAGTATATGAGTCTTCCCTCAAGTCGTAATCATTCAATATGGCACGTATGCTTAGTCATATAAGGAACAAAACCAAATACCAAATCAATAAACCAAGTATAAAGAAGATACGACTCATGTATCCCAGTCGTAAGCCATGGTATGAGTCGTATGCTGAATTTGTAAGCATAACAGAATGCAAGCTACTATCCAGGAATTATCTACGTAGAGGAAGTATGATATCCAATTGCTCTAGGGTTTCTGCAAGTATCTTAATTCTTCTTTGTATTAATTAGCCTCAAGTAGTTGTAGACACTTGAGATAGCTTCTATTCGTATCCATTCGATAATAAAAAAGATTTTTATTGGGTAGCGAGGTTTAAGATAATTGTACAATAACCAAGTACGACTGAGGCCAAAACAAAAGGCATCGAGGCAACATTTTGAGACGATAACCAAGTCAATGGGTGTAATTTATCTTCTGTATAGTACCTAAATTTTGGGCGTTGCATGTAGAATAACAGAATTATTGGATTGAACAAGAGAAATTTACATAGTTAAGAAGCTTACATAGTTAAGAGGCCAAGGGAAACACATTCCTAGTGTTCATCTTATAATGATTTCAACTAAACAATACTCAAGAGTCGGTTACTAGTTGCTATTGATAACAAAATCCGCCTATTTACATTTATGTACTGCTCGTGGATTACATCAAGGATAGCAATGGTTTATGTTTTCCCTATTGGATCAACCTCAACCTTTTTGGTTTATTATATTTTCAATCGACTACATTATACTTCGAGTGGAGGTGTAGTTTTGGGCGACATCAAATTTTGGCGCCGTTGCCGGGTAAAATGGATTGAATTGTCAATTGAATTGGTGAAGTTCACAAGTTTTTAATTTTTAATTTTTTATTTTGGCATATGTCAATGTATGGCAAGCACTAGGCGTAGAGGCATCCCCTTATTCCCTTTTAATCCAAAACCTGAGAGAATCCTTCAAATACCAAGAAGGATCGCAGAATAAGTTCATGAAGAGGTTCAAGATCCCCCACCTATGGATACAAATATGGCACTACCAGGTGGTCTAATAGATCCACAAATGATTGTAAACATAAATACACAACAACTATTAGAGCAAGAATGCAGAGAAGCCCAATAAGCTTGAGTTTCTACAGAGGCAAGAGTATCTCAGCAACACGAGCTAGTCAGTCCTAGAAAGATTGTTGATCATCCAGTTTAGAGAGACAGAGACCTATTGGTATGGGTATATCATCACTTATATCTATATGAGGATGAAGATGATGAAGATTCGGGTTATGTAGAGCCGGCAAAATCGGGAGCCATTGTTCCTCCGGCATTAGCCCCTAATGTGAAGTTCGATATCACTATTGCTATGAGCTAACTATTGAACCTGAAGGGTGCATTCTTTGGTGTAGCTAAGGATGACACAAACATGTATCTTACAAATTTTTTAGAGATCTGCAAAAACTATAATATTCTAAGGTTAATCAGGAGGTATTGAGACTGAGGTTGTTCCTAGTTTTGTTGGATGGAGAAGCATATTTATGGCTAGGAGAATTCCCTAGAGGATCTATCACTACCTGGTATGAGCTGAAGACATAATTTTTGAATAGATTTTTCCTTCCTATACAATTGTTGAAATTAAATGATGAAATTTACAATTTCAGACAACTACCTGTAGAGTCAATGTATGAGGCATGGTGTAGGTTCAAAAAGAAGCTGATCATGGTACCAAATCACAGAATTAGAGAATCTCACTTGTCTGAATTGTTCTATAGATCGTTGAATGATAGTTCAAGAGCTATGATAGACAAAATTTTAGGAGAAGCATTCATGCATCTTCATTGGGAAGCTGCACAGGTAATGCTTGGTAATATTCTGGTTACCAACAGAGGGTGGCAAACTCGAGATTTGGAATGTAGTGGTACATATGCTATTTGACCATCAAATACGTATGGAGCAACAAATGGCCAGGTAGTACAAGAGCTTGCACAGCTTCGTATAGATATAGGGTTGCTAATAAAATAGTTTACTTCAGTGAGTGCTGAGAAAGTGAAACTAGTTGCTACATAAGGATCAATATCTAAACCATTTAAAATTGAGTCTGAAGCAGAGGTGAACTTCCTTGATCATAGGTTGGCAGATTTTTTAGCTCAAGGGAAAGGAAATCAAGGTCAAAACTATTATAATGACAGGTATAGGGATAGAGATGGTGATTGGCTGCGTAAGTATTACTATAAGTAGAAGAGTGACAAATATATCAAAATGGAGACACTCCTAGCTGAACTGGTCAAAGGGAAAGAAAGTCAAGAAAACTACTTAGAAGATATAAAAGCTAGTCTGTCAGGATTGAACCAGAAAATTGAGTTACATGCTATAAAAATTAAACAGTTGGACTAACAATTTAGTTAGATATAAGATGACGTGAATTAGAGACAGCCTGGCACTCTTCCAAGAAATATAATGGTAAATCCCAGAAATGATAGTCAATGCCATGCCATTACCACTAAGAGTGGTAAAGTCACTACAGATCCACCTGTACCCACAACTGATGAGTAGAAATATGAGGAGGAGTTGGTTGATGTGGGAGCAGTACTAAGTCGAATGAAGAAAAAAAATAGATGGCAAAACCTATTCTAAAACCAATTCTAAGACCACATCCTCCATATCCATAAAGACTAAAAAACAAACAAGAAAAAGGTAAGTATCAAAATTTATTATTTATTCTAAAAGAATTAACTATCAACATACCACTTGTAGAGATATTGAAGCAGATTCCAGGATATGTAAAATTCATGAAAGATTAGATCACCAAGAAAAGGTCTGTTAGCTATGAGCCAGTAGATAATAATCATCACTGTAATGCGGCGATTACTAGATCTCTGGAAGACAAGAAATAAGACCCTAGATCTTTTATAATACCATGTACTATTAGGTTTTTAACTTTACTCGAGCACTATGTGATTTGGCGGCTAGCATTAATCTCAATCCCTTAACCATATTCAAGAAGTTAGGATTGGGAGCTCCAAAACCAACCACTATGAGGGTAGTGATGGCTGACAGAATTGTAAGAAAGCCTATTGGTATCCTTTATGATATTTTGTTAAAGGTGTATTCTTTTGTATTTCCAGTTGATTTTGTTATATTAGACTATGAAATGGACATTCAAGTCCCTATTATTGTGGGAAGACCATTTTTTAGTACAGGCAGGAAGTTGATTGGTCTGGATAAATAACATCTGATGCTAAGACTTAATGATGAACAAGTGACATTTAACGTATGCAAATCTATAAAGCAATCAAATGTGTTGAGAGTGGTATCGGTGATTGATGTTGATGATGAAGAGGTAGATTTATTCCATCATATTAATGCATTTGTTCCTGCTAAAGAAAGATTAGGTGTCGAGGCACTTATAGTTATGATCATGAACTTCTATTCTAAATGAATTGAGGAGTATCAAAAGCTGGTAGGTGCACTACAAGGGAGTTAATATGACTATGCACCAAAGAACCTTGATCTAGATTTGAAAAATAGAACTACTCCACCAGCTCACTTGTGTATCAAAGAACCACCGATGTTGGATTTTAAAGCCCTCCCATCTCATTTGTAATATGCATTTCTCAGGGCCAATAACACCTTACCGGTTATTATTGTAGCTGATCTAAGATAGTAAGAAGTTGAAATATTGTTGTCAGTGTTGCAGAATTTCAAAAGGGCTATTAGATGGTCCATTGCAGATATTGTTGGTATTCTACCTGGTTTGTGTACTCGTAAAATTCAGCTTGAACCGGATTGCATTCCATCTATGAACACTAGCGTCGACTTAATCCCATTATGAAGTAGGTGGTTAAGAAAGAAAACATCAAGTGCTTAGATACTGGTGTAGTATTCCCCATTGCAGATAACAAATGGGTTAGTCTGGTTCAATGCATTCCAAAGAAGGGAAAAATAACTATCGTACCTAATGAGAAGAACGAGTTAATGCCTTGACACCAGTCACTGGATGAAGAGTATGCATGGATTATATAAAGTTGAATGCTTAGACTCTGAAGGACCACTTTTCGATGCCATTGAAGGATCAAATGCTGGACTGGTTAACAGATAGAGGATGGTATTATTTTCTTGATGGGTACTCTAGTTATAATCAAATTACTATAGAATTGGAAGACAAGAGAAGAACACCTTTACATGTCCTGATGGGACCTTTGCATTCTAATGGATGCCATTCGGGATATGCAACATCCCAGCCATGTTTCAGAAATGTCTGATGTCTATTTTTTCCGATATGGTGGAAAACACCATTGAAGTTTTTATGGATGATTTTTGTATGGTGGGGGAATATTTTGATAAATGTCTAAATCACTTGGCAAATTCTCTACAGAGGTGTAAAGAATTCAACTTAGCACTCAACTAGGAAAATGGCCATTTTATGGTTGAAGAAGGAATTGTGCTTGGGAACAAAATTTCAAAGAGAGGCGTAGAAGTTGATCGAGCAAAAGTGGAGGTGATTGAAAGATTACCTTATCTAATTTCTGTAAAAGGTATTTGGAGTTTTCTAGGGCATGCAAGTTTATATAGATGATTTATCAAGAACTTCTCGAACATTTCTAGTCCAGTTTGCAAAGAGCTTAAAAATAGATAAAGTTTGATTTTGATGAGGCATGTAAGAAGGATTTTGAAAACTTAAAAGAAAAGTTGGTGTCGACTCCAATCATTATGTATCCCAGTTAGTATTTACCCTTCGAAAATATGTGTGGTGCTAGCAGATTGGCCTTAGGATCTGTACTAGGCCAACGAAAATAGAAGATCCTTCATCCTATCGACTATCCTAGTAAGGAACTAAACCCTGCTCAAAAGAACTATACTTTGACTGAGCAAGACTAATTGGTAGTGATTTTTGACTTTGAAAAGTTTAGATCTTACATGATTGGGATTCATGAAGCATTGTGGTACTTACTGACTAAAAAGGATGTAAAGCCAAGGCTTATTCGGTGGGTGCTGCTATTGCAAAAAATCGATTGTAAGGTAAAGGACAGAAAAGGAACAGAGAATCAAGTTATGGATCACTTGTCTAGACTAGAAGAGGAAGCTATGTAGAAGATTGCTAAGGGTTTGGAGATTGATGACAACTTTCCAGATGAACAAATATTGGCAGCTTCCCATTAGTTGATTCCATGGTTTGTAAATTACGGAAACTACATAGCGAGTGACCTAGTCCCAGAAGATCTCTCATATCAGAAAAAGAGGAAGTTCATGCACGAGGTAAGAAATTTTTTTAGGGATGAACCTTATTTTCTTAGAATTTGTGCAGATGGAATCATTTGTAGGTGCATACCTCAGGTGGAGATGATGAGCATACTAGAGGTGTGCCGCTCATCGCTAGTTGGGGGTCACTATGCAGGGGCCCAAATAACTCATAAGATCCTATAATGAAAATATTATTGGCTGACCATATATAAAGATACTCATGACTATGCTACTACTTGTGATCAATGCTAACGACAAGGTACTATTACGAGAAGAAATGAAATACCTATGACCCCTATCTTAGAATTAGAAATGTTTGACGTATGGGGAATAGATCTTACGGGACCTTTTGTGAGTTCATGTAGAATGAAGTACATATTGTAGCTATTGACTATGTGTCTAAGTGGGTGGAAGAAATTTTACTTGCTAACAATGAAGCAAGGAGTGTCACAACATTTTTGAGAAAGAATATCTTTTCTCGATTTGGTATGTCACGTGCTATTATTTGTGATGGAGGGTCACATATTTGCAATCATCAATTCAAAAAGTCTTCTTGCAAAATATGGAGTGAATCACAAGGTGGCAACATCTTATCATCCATAGACGAGTGGACAAGTTGAATTATCCAATAACGAAATCAAGTCCATATTGGCGAAGATTGTGAATACCAATTGGATTTACTAAGAAAGAGTGGTAGATACTGATTTATGTGGTTACTTGATAGCTTATAAAACCCCCATAGTTGCTTCACCTTATAAGCTTATGTATGAACAATCTTTCCATTTACCAACTGAACTTGGCCAAAAGGCACTATAGGCTTTGAAGAAGCTAAATTTAGAGTAGAAAGATATAGCAAAATCCAGGTTGAATGGCATAAGTCAGTTTGATGAATTCCAGTTTTGGGAATATCAAAGTTCAGCACCTTACATGGAAAAGATGAAGTTGTATCATGACAAAAAAATTGAGAAAAACGTGTTTGAAAAAGGTGACCAAGTGATACTGTACAATTCTAAACTTCATTATTTTCATGGAAAGCTAAAGTCTAGGTCGCATGTTCCATTCACTGTGACAAAAGTGTATCCCTATGGTGCATTAGAAATAATGAATGAAGGAAAAAGTCCATGCAACATAAACAGACACAGAGTAAAGAACTATGTGGGAAATATAGAAGAAGTGAAGGAGCTACCTAATATTGACCTTGATGAAGTCTGAGTAATCAAGGAAATTACGTCGTGTTGCGATGTTAAATCAAGCGTTGTATGGGAGGCAACCCATGAGTCTAGTTTGTGAAATCTGAGTATCCAAATTAGCCATGTCATGTCGTGACGTTAAATCAAGCATTGTGTGGGAGGCAAAACATGTTTTTGTGCTTATTTTAATTATAGGGTGACATGTTTGTTCAATGTTTAGGACCAAAAAAAGCAATTAAAATCCATACATGATAAAAGGGTAGCATATAGACTCTTCACGAGTCGTATCTATACAATATGACTCATAAGAAGGAGTTGTTATAATCTGGGAGATCACGAACAATCAAAAATAATGTTTTGGAATGAATAAAACTTTTGATATGAGTCATAACACCTAGTTATGGATCGTGACCAAGAGTCATAATTATTCTAGAACCCAGGTAAGCTTTTATGCAATACAAGTCAAAGAAATGACCCGTAATCCTAGGTACAAGTTATATACATCACTCATACCCCGACATACTAGGTCAGATCTCGAGTTTGACCTGGCCCAGAGCTATAATTTAAAAATAGGAATTAGACTCGATAAGCCACCTGAGAATCTAAACTCATACCCAAAACTTTCCTCCAAAAATCTTGAACTTTAATCTGCAAAATAAAATTGTTCCTAACTAATCTAAATACCAACAACATCGAATCAATCACTTGGTGCGATTTTTAATTTGAATTTGAGGCTCTCAAGATCCCAAACCAGAAATCTACTTCTCTACACATACCAAGTAAGTTTTCGACCTTATTTTTACTAAATTGTATTAGTGGAATAATACAAAGCGGGATGTCGCTAGTTTTGTAGCTAAGTGCATGGTGTGCCAATAAGTAAAGGTCGAACACATGAGGCTCAGGGGATTATATAAAGAAATTGAGTTGCATGTGTGGGAGTGGGAAATGATCATCCTAGATTTCATTAACGGTCTTCCCCTTTCTAAAATTTAGTTCAATTTGATTTATGTCATAGTGGATAGGATGACTCAGTCTATTCACTTTTTTCCAGTGAGTAATAACTTTTCGACATAGGATTATGCAAGGTTGTATTTCTAAGAGATTGTAAAGTTGCATGGGGTACCTTTTTCTATCATCTCGGGTCATGGTATGCAGTTTTTGTCGTGGTTTTGTCATTATTTTCAGAAAGGTTTAGGGACCAAAGTGATTCTTAGTACTGCGTTCCACCTATAGTCAGATGGGCAAGCAGAAAGAACTATTTAGACATTGGAAGATATGCTTAGAGCTATTTTTCTCTTATAGAGTTTGTATATAATAATGGTTGCCACTCCAACACTGTAATGTCTCTATTTGAGGCCTTATATGGGAGGAGGTATAGGTCTCCTATTAGGTGGTTCGAGGTTTGTGAGGCAGAGATATTTTGTTTAAATCTGGTTCAGCAAGCCAGGAAAAAGGTAAGGGTGATTCAGGATAGACTTAAAGCTGTCCAAAGTCACCAAAAGTCCTATACGGATGTAAGGCGTAGGAAGTTATAGTTTAATGTTAAGGATAGGGTGTTCTTAAAGGTATCTCCAATAAAGTGAGTGTTGCAGTTTGGGAATAAAGGGTAGCTTAGTCCACAATATGATAGTCCATACTAGGTTTTGAGAAGAGTTGTCCATATTGCGTATGAGTTGGTGTTGCCTTCTAGTTTGAGCTTCATTCACCCGGTGTTAAATGTCTCAATATTGGGGAAGTGTGCGGGTGATTCATCGCAAATTATGCCTACCAAGGATATTGGTATTTTGGATTCCCTATCATATGAGAAGGTCCCTATTGAAATCTTTATCAGCAGGTTCATTGGTTGTGAACCAAGAACGTATCTTCGATAAGGGTTCTATGGAAAAACTACAAGGTGGAAAAGGCTACATGGAAAGATAAATAGGACATGAAGTCCAAGTATCCATTCCTATTTCCCGTTTCAAAAAATCATGCTTAAGGTATGTGTTGATATTAACATCTTTGTTTTTTGTCTTTTTAAAGGTTGATTGATCATTCCTTTGTGATTTGTTTTCTCTCTTAAAGGTAAAAGTAGATATGTTTGGGGGTTTAATCATGCTAGCCCCTTCTTTGTTCCATCATTTGACGACAAATGATCCAAGTGGGGCAAAATTGAAACACCCTGAATTTTAGCCCTTCGAAATTTTTTAAGCTTTGAGCTCACTTTCCTGTTGATGACTTGACCATGTAAGTCGTATAGTATAGATTCAGGTCAGGTGACCCTAGTCATTAGTGTCCAGTGGGTGGAGGTTGGGTTTTCAGTCTTGGTAAAAAATTAGTGGTATGAGTCATTAGGGGTGGTGATGGGTTATTCGGATGATCCTTAATCAAATTAAAAACTTAATGACATGACTTGGCTCAAAATACAAAATTGCTCTCTTAGAGCTGTGAGGATAGGTTACGAGTGGTAAGGTTGAGTCGTATATTGTCCAGGGTTCGATCCATTGGGTTTTGTCTTGGATACAAATAGACCATATAAGTTTTAATGGTCAGGTCACGAGTGGGGTTAAGGTGTCATATAGTGAATAGTGTATGGGTTCCAACTCACTGTCTTGGTGTCAACTCCAGCGTACGAGTTGTATGTGGTGGTTACGAGTCAAGGGGTCGACTCGTAACCACCTGTTGTCTTTCTACAGCATTTAGCTGGGGCATTTTAGAAATTTCTCACTTAAAACCCTTAAGACCCCATGTACCTATTACACTTTTTGGTCATTCATTCCACACTTTAAAAGATTAAGCATGCTCTTTACTCTCTAAAAATTATCTTAAGCAAAATTGGCTAGGGTTTCTCCAAAGAGGTCATCTAAGGGCTTAAGGTTTAATTTCTCTTTATATTTCTTGGTGTCTAAGGCATGCTATTCTTCCCTCATTGTTATTTTACTTAAAGCATATGTTTTAATGTACGGTTTTCAAGTTATTGTGATGGTTTCAAAATAAAGACTGGGGGTTTGGGGATGTTCATCATAGATTTTTGTTTATCATGATTTAATTGTTGTTTTTTTTGTTTTAATTATGGTTTTGCACATGTGGGTCCATGGGCATGGTGATTTAATTAAGGGGTAATGTTTTAGCCCCAAATTTGGTGATTTTGGTTTTGAAAATGGCAAGCCCTTAACCAGTTTGTGAAATTTTCAATGAGAATGATATTGTCAACAATATAAATTTTATTTTTGAGCTAATGCTTTGGCATAACCTTGGCAATACCAAATGAAGGACTTATAAAGGATTTGATGGACATTAATTGAATTGGAATGAAAACCTTTTGGGTTAGGGATTCCCCCAAGTAAATTTAACAATGGAGTCTATAAGGTACATAGGAATCCCCTAAGGGATTGGCTATTGACATTGCTTGCAAGATATAGTCAGTATGACGATACCACTTTATAACGCCTTAATAATTGACTCCTGGAATTGGAGGTTTGGTTAATTATAAAAGGTTTAATTGGGAAATATTGAAGGGTTGTGATAGCTAGTTGTGAAGATATGAGTCTTATGGAAGGATACTGGAAACTCGCATTTGCCTATGTGAGGTTTGGTCAAGGTAACCGTATGCATGATGTCATATATATATTTTGGGGGATGTTGTAGTCATCTCAGGTTTTTCTCCAGTACGTGCGACTAAGACTCACTGGTGCCCTTTCAGCAGGGGAGCTGAACCCATATATCTTGTGTGTGGATTTTATAACAGTTAAGCTACACACCTCAGGTTAAGGATTTAAATGCATGCTAAATCTTGTTCCCTATCCCAACATAATATATATATGCGTGTATACATGTAATTATATATGGTTACTTGATTTGGTTTTGAATAATTACATTATTTTATCTTTATCCCTGAGTACATGCTAGCATTGACTCCGCTAGCCGTCTTTGGGTGCTATATCCCCTTACGATGCAGGAACCAACCATACCACCACTGGACCTGCTCAGTGACTTAGATTCGGGGGAGGTTTGAGTCACATTAAGGTTATGGACTTCTTTATGTCATTTTTACTTATTTGGCTTTGGTTTTGGCTATGGTCGAGGGCATGTCCAAACTGGATGTTCTTTGATTCTAGTTAGAGTCTTTGTATGGCTACTATGGGAATGGGCGGTATTAGTATTTGTCTTAGCATTGGTATTTGTATTAGCATTGGGATTAGAAATAGAAGGTTAATTGGTTGTGGTTATCAACTTTGTTTTTAAGCTTACTATCATGTCTTTAGTTTAATATTATTATCTCCTATTATATGTCAAAGATCACTCGACATGGGGGTGTAGGACGGGTAACGGTTGGGTATCAGTGGTGGTCTGTGACCCTGGTTAGACTTGAGATATTTGACATGACTAGCCTCTAATTTTGGTCTTGTCAGATTGGTATTAGAGACCTAGGTTTATAATCAACTAGGTGTCCAACCAAGCCATGTCGAGTAGAGTCTTTTTTAAGGGTGTGTAGCGCACCACACTTATAAGGGAGAGAATACTAGGCATTTAGGAATCTTTCTCTTTCTTGTGTTCTCTTTATGAGCTGTAGAGTCTAAGGTCCTAAAATCTTTTATAATGCCTATTTGTTCATTTTTCAGATCATGCCTCCTAGACAATCTAAAGTTCACGAAAACTCCTCTATCCCACCCGAGGACAATGTTGATGGAACATGTCCTACTTATAGGGTTCAAACCCAGTCTAGGATTCTAGTTTCTTATTGCCCTCTTGGAGTTTCATCGATAACCTATAACCCTTCTCGAGATCCTCAGGTTTATTTAACAAATATTGAGTTTCGTTAGTTTATTCATATGTTGGCATAGTTGGTAGCTTCTTTGGATGAGCGTGGTGATGATGTTACTCATTTTGTGAGACTACAAGGGTTGGCCAGTTTATGAGGTTGAATCCTCTAACCTTTACTTGTGTTAAGGTTGAGGAGGATCCTCAAAGTTTTATTGATGAGATAGACAAGTTCTTCTTTATTATGCATGCTACTAATGTGGAGGGTGTGAAATTGCTACCTACTAACTGAAAGATGTATCCTACTAATGGTATGAGGAATGGGAATAGTCTAGGGGTGATAATAATAAGTCAGCCCTATGGGAGGACTTTTCTAGTGCTGTCTCAGACTGCTTCTTCCCTAAGGATTTGAGGGAGGTGAAAGAGGACGAGTTTATTAACTTAAATCAAGGAAAGATATTAGTCATGGAGTATCCTTTAAGTTTCCCCAGTTGTCTCGGTATGCTCCAAAGTTGGTTTCCAGCTGAGGGCTAGAATAAGGAAGTTTGCTTTTGAGTTGTCCTGAGAATTAATTTCAGTGAGTAAGGCTGCCTTATTAAACGAGTACATGGACATCTCTAAGATGGTTTTCTACATACAACATATTAAGAAAGAGATGAAGAAATAGGCAGAGATAAGGAAAAGGGAGAGCAAGAAGTTTAAGTTTTTTCTAGAGGATGGTGGCCAACAACAGAGCGACAAGGATGGTGGAAAGTGGTCCATGATGAATTGGAGAAATATAGCTACTTCTCCCAATCCAAATCTATTGGGTGATAAATATTTTCATGGTGGCATTAATTATATGGTTCAGGGTGCCCATCTCAATCTAGTAGTGCCCAATCCGCTCTATCCTATCCTCTTTATGGATTTTGTGGTCGATTGAATCGGGGTACTATGATAAAGAAAAGGACAAGTGCTTTAACTGTGGTCAGCCAGGCCATATGCTTAAAAGTTGTCTTATTAGTAAGGTGTCCTCTAGGGCAAATAAGGTCCCTATTGCCTCTTCATGAATTCTGGCACTAAAGGTGCATCATCAGGCTCCAACACTACTTGAAACCACCTCTACGCAATCACTACCCATCAAGAGTACGAGGTATTACCTGATGTAAATATTGGTACGTTTAAACTCTTTTACCATGATATATTCTGTTTACTTGATCTGGGGTTCACTCTTTTATATGTGACCCCATTTTTGGTTCTGTGTTTTGGTTTTGGTGCTGAGTGTATTTCAAACCCATTTTTATTTATACCCTGGTGGGTGACTCTGTGGTTACTAGGAGAGTCTATAGGGGTTGTGTGGTATCTATGGGTGGTCGGGAGACTTTGGTTAATCTATTTAAGTTAGACATGGTTGATTTTGATGTCATATTAGGGATGGATTGACTGGACTCATGCTATGCTACTTTAGACTATCGAACCCATAAGGTCATCTTTAAATTCTAGAATGCACTGGTTAATGAGTGGGAGGGTGGTTCCCTAGTTCATAAGGTGAGGTTCATATCATATCTTTGATCCTATAAATCAATTTTCAAGTGGTGTTTCTATCATCTGGTCTGGATTAAAGATTCTTACTCAGCGGGTCCTTCTTTACATTTCGTCCCGATGGTGAATAAACTTTTTGAGGTCCCTGATGACCTTCCTAGTATTCCTCCCTACAAGGAGATTTATTTTAGGATTGATCTTATTCTGGACACTCGTCCTATTTATATTCCCCCATATAGAATGGCTCTGACTGAGTTAAAGGACTTAAGAAGCAACTAAAGTATCTTTTAGACAAGGTTTTCATCCATCTTAGTGTGTGTCTATGGGCTGCACCTATTTTATTCCTGTGTAAGAAGGATGGTTCCCTTCAGATGTGTATTGATTACTAGCATTTGAATAGGGTGATGGTAAAAAATAAGTACCCTTTGCCAAGGTTAAGTGATTTGTTTGATCAGCTCCAGGGTGCTAAGTTTTCATCCAAGATTGATCTGTGGTTTGGGTATCATCAGCTAAAGATTATGTATGTGTACATTCCTAAGATCTTTTTTCATAACTGATATGGGAATTTTGAGTTTCTAGTTATGTCCATTGGATTAACCAATGCCCCGGTGGCATTTATGGACTTTATGAATAGAGTTTTTTGTTAGTTTTTAAATTGTGTTATTGTTATGTTCATAGATGATATTTTGGTGTACTCAAAGAGTGAGATTGATCATACTGATCACCTCTGCATTATGTTGCATACCCTGAAAGATCAGCAGTTGTATGCCAAATTTGGCAAAATATGAATTTTGGTTGAACGCTATCACTTTTTTGGGTCATGTCATTAAAAGTGAAAGGGTTATGGTGGATCCACAAAAAGTTGTAGTGATTAGGAAGTGGCCTAGACCCACGACTTCAATCTATATTCAAAACTTCTTGGGTTTATCTGGTTACTAAAGGAGGTTTGTGGAAAGGATTTTTTTACTATAGCTACCCCATTGACTAAGTTAACTTAAAAGAAAGTAAATTTTTTATAGTCTGACGCTTGTGAGAGTAGTTTTGAGAAGTTGAAGAATAAGTTGCCTTTATCTCCGATCTTGACTTTGCCTTAAGGCATTGATGGTTTTGTGGTCTATTGTAGTGCTTGTATTTTGATGCAAAATGATAAGGTGATAACTTATGCCTCTAGACAGTTGAAGGTGCGTGAGAAGAATTACCTAACTCATAACTTAGAATTATTGGTTGCGGTGATCACTTTGAAAATCTGGCATCACAATTTGTATAGAGTGCATATAGATAGATTTTATGATCTTAATAGCCTGCAATATATGTTAACCTTAAGCAAAGGAGATAGCTTGAGCTGCATAAGGATTATGACATGAGTCTTCACTATTGATGCTCTTTGAAGGTTATCTATAGGGAGTATAGCTCATGTGGATGATAGAAAGAGAGAATTGGTGAAAGATGTTCACCATTTGTCTAACCTTGGAGTTTGCCTATTAGACTCTAGAATGGTAGTGTATTTGGGTAGAAAGTGGCGCGGTCATCCCTGGGTGCTAAGGTGATGGAGAAACAAGTGTTAGAACCATTCGTGATGTGGATGAAGGGTGATGTAGGTAGCTAAAAAATAATGGCTTTTGTGGTTAGTAGTAATGGTACCTTGCGGTACTAAGAGAGATTATGCATTCTAGATGTGGATGGATTGCGAGAGAGGATCTTGGCTGAGGCACATGAGTCACACTATGCTATCCATCCTGGCTCAATAAAAATGTATCACGACCTTAAGGAGATGCATTGGTAGAACAATATGAAGTGGGATATGGCTAGTTTTGTAGCTAAGTGCATGGCATGTCAACAAGTGAAGGTTGAACACATAAGGCCTGAGGGATTATATGAAGAGATTGTGTTTCCTATGTGGAAGTGGGAAGTGACCAATATGGACTTTGTTATTGGTATTCCCCAATCTCTAAATCAGTTCGATTCAATTTGGGTCATCATGGGTAGGATGACTAAGTCTGCTCACTTTTTGTCGAGGAGGACTAGATTTTCAAAAGAGGATTATGTAAGGTTTTATCTCTAAAAAATTGTAAAGTTGCATGGTGTACCTATTTCTATTATCTTTGATCATGGTATGTAGTTTTTATTGAATTTTTGGCGGTCATTTCAGAAAGATTTAGGGACAAGGTGAGTCTGAGTACTTCTTTCCACCTGCAATCAGGTGGAAAAATGGAAAGAACTAGAAAATATGCTTAAAGCTTGCATAATTGACTATGGTAGTAGTTGGGTCGGGCATTGCCTCTTATAGATTTTGTATATATTAATAGCTACCACTACAGCAATAGAATGGCTCTGTTTAAGGACTTGTATGGTAGAAGATATAGGTATCCTATTGGGTGGTTTGAGGTTGGTGAGGTGGAGATATTTGGTCCAAATATTGTTCTCAAGCCATAGAGAAGGTGAAGGTGATTCGGGATAGACTTAAAGCTTCCCAAAGCAGCCAAAAGTCGTATGGGTATCTAAAGCATAGGAAGTTAGAGTTAAAGGTTAGGGATACGGCATTCTTGATGGTTTTTCCCATGAAGAGAGTGTTGTGGTTTGGAAAGAAGGGGAAGTATAGTCCCTAATATGTTGGTCCATACTTGTTTTTTAGAAGAGTTGGCAATTTTGCATATTAGTTGGAGTTGCCTTCTAGTTTGATCTCAATTCACCGAGTGTTCCACGTCTCAAGGTTGTGAAAATGTGTGGGTGATTCATCAAAATTTATACTATCAAGGATATTGGTATTTCGGATTTCCTATCTTATGAGGAGGTCCATATTGAAATCTTAGATCAGCAGGTTCTTCGGTTACAGAACAAGGACGTAACTTTGTTAAAGTTTCTATGGAGGAACTGCAAGTTAGAATAGGCTACATTCAAAGACGAAGAGGACATGAAGTCCAAGTATCCATTCTTTTTTCCCGTTCTATAAAATCGTGCTTAATTTATGTGCTTTTCTTAACTTCTTTATATTTTGTCTTTTTATAGGTGGATTGTGAATTCCTTGGTAAACTATTTTCTATCATAAAGGTAAAAGTATAGATGTTTGGGGGTTTAGTCGTGCTAATCCCTGATTTGTCCCATCATTCAAGGACAAATGATCCAAGTGGGGGAGAATTAAATCACCTTGGGTTTTGGCCCTTGGAAATTTCATGGGTTTTGAGCTCACTATCCTATTGATAACTTAACCATATGAGTCATATAGTATCGGTACAGGTCAGGTGTCCCTATTCGTTAGGTATACCATGGGTAGAGGTTAGGTTTTTAGTCTTGGTAACGAATTGGTGGTACGAGTCATCAGGGGTGGTGACGTATTCTTAGCCGATCCTTATTAAAATTAGAGACATAGTGACTTAACTTAGCTCTAAGTACGAGTAGATCACTAAGAACTATAAGGATAGGTTAAGAGTGGTAGTGTTGAGTCGTATGTTGTCCAGTGTCCAATACCTTAGGTTCTATCTTGGATAGGACAAAACCATATGAGTCGTATCATAAGTGGGGTCAAGGAGTCATATGGTGGACAATGTATGAGTTTCCAACTCACTATCTTAGTGATGACTCAAGGGTACGAGTCAAGAGGTTGACTCGTAAACACCTGGTTTTTTTTACAATATTTAGTGGGGACACTTTAGATATTTCTTACTTAAATCCCTTAAAACCCCACATCCCTATAACACTTTTTGGTCATTCATTCCATACTTTACAAGATTAAACACCCTCTTTACTCTGTCAAAATTCTCTTAAGCAAAATTGGATAGAGTTCTCCAAAGTAGTCATCTAAGGGATTAAGGATTAATTTCTCTCCTTACTTCTTGGTTTCTAAGGTTGTTACTCTTCCCTCATTGTTATTTAACTCAAAACATATATTTTAGTGTATGGTTTTCATGGTATTGTGTTTTGAAATAAAGGTTGGGAGTTTTTGGGATGTTCATGGTGGATTGATGTTTCTCATGGTTTAATTATCGTTTTTCATGTTTTAATTATGGTTTTGCACATGTGGGTGCATGGGAATAGTGATTTAATTGAGGGGTCATGGTTGATCCCCAAATTTGATGATTTTGTTTTTTATAATGGCATTCTCTCAACCTATTTGTGAAATTGTAATGATAATGATATTGTCATCAATTTAAAAGAAATTGAACTAAATCTTTGGCATAACCTTGGTAATAACAAATGAAGGACTTATAAAGGCTTGGATATTCATAAATAAAATTGGATTAAAAACTTTGTGGGTAGGGATTCCCCTAAGTGATTTAAGCAACAGAGTCTGCTGGGTACATGGGAATCCCCTAAGAGTTTGTAAATAAAATTTCATACAAGCTATAGACGGTATGATAATATCACTTTATAATGCCTTAATAATTGACTCTTGGAATTGATTGTTTGGTTTGTGTAAAAGGTTTAATTAGGCAATAATGGCTGGTTTTGATAGCTAGCCGTGAAGGTGTGAGTCCGATCGATAGACATCGAAAACTTATCTTGTTCGATGTGAGCTATGGTTAAGGATACCATGCGCATAATATCACACTTATATTTTGGGGGATGTACTAGTTATCCCATATTTTTTTGGTACGTGTGACTAATATGTACTAGGGCCCATTAAACAGGGGAGCTGAACCTATATAGCCCGTGGTTAGATTTTTTGACGGTTAAGCTACACAGCCCAGGTTAAGTATTTCAATGTATGTTAAACCTTGTCTCCTATCCTGGCACGATATATATATATATATTTATGTATGTATGTATATATGTGATTGCATATGGTTACTTGATTCGATTTTGAATGATGGAATTATTGTATCTTTTCCCTGAGTACATACCCGTGTTCACTCTGCTAACTGTCTTTGGGCACTGTATCCCCACGCAATATAGGAACTAGCCATACTTCTATTCCTCTTCCTCAATGAGTAATATTCGGGGACAGGTTGAGTCAGATTGAAGTGGTGAGGTTCCATACCCCAGAAGACACCATTTAATGTTATGGTCTTCTTTATGTCATTTTTACTTATTTGGTTTTGGATATGGTCGGGGGCATGTCCCGAATTGATATTCTTTGATTATGGTTAGTGGATTTGTCAGACTACTATGGACATGGGCAGTGTCGGAATTAGCATTAGCATTAGTATTGACATTGGCATTAGGATGGGAAATGGATGGTTAATTGGGTACAGTTTCAACTTTTGTTTTAAGCTTTCTATCATGCCTTTATATTAATATCACCATATCCTATTATATGTCAGAGTTCACCCAACATAGGAATGTAGGGAGGGTAACGGTTAGGGTATTTGGAGTGGTCTCCGATCCTGGTTGGACTTGAGATACCTGACACGACTAGGCCCTAGTTTGGGTCATGTCATTTGGTGTCAATTAAGTCGGTTAAGCAATCACTAAAGAAACCAAGTGTCAAATAAAGTGTATAAGTGTCAATTAAAGAATTAAGTTCACCCTTAATGGATTAAGTAAGAGGTGATAATGAAATCGTAATTTCAATTTCCGGACTATCTTTGGAAGTCTATGCAACATTCTTAGGAATATCTGTTCTTGACTCCTTATTGTGTGTCCATATTTCTATGAACCTCAAGTAGCTTCCTTGACTCTATTATATCTCATATAGATGATGTAATGTTATCAATAGATACAAATGGAAATTTAGCATACATTTCTAGATATTTAGTGCAACGTCAGACCAGGAAGCTAAGGATGGATGTCGAATATCTTTAGTATTAATTAGAGGATTTGGGAACAACCTAAACTCCAATAGATTTTGCAGCCACTTCAAACTTTTAAAATTTTTCATTGGGGATCCCAAGTTCTTTTATGTTTACCTCACAACCATGGGTGGTATCTAGTTCATCGAGCAGTTATTAGGCCAGAGTTGAGTTTGTTGGTATTCAAAAAGGTTCCATATTAATTTTAGATTATGAGATTGTCTTTCTTGATTGGGCTAGGCTTATTCCTATGATATATCCTTCAGAGCATCATATAGTGCATGAATTTATTAGAGCATTAGTATTGTCACTCTGATTGGCATCAAAGCATTTAATAGCAGTTGGATCATCCTTTTCTCAGGTTGTTAGTTATGAAAGGGCTATATAGAGAGCACGTATTAAGACTTATGGAGGTGGCAGTAAGATGCCATTTCATCATGCCATGTTATTAGTGTTCTATTCGAGAGTGAGGATCCTTCCAATAGAGGTCAACATCACGTGTAACCTATTAGTTCTATGTAGGTATCATCTCAGACTTTGGGTGGCTCTTGCATTATTCATGGTGATCACAGTGGACAGAGTTCATATTGAACCTTGCAGAGTTTTTGGTATAGGCCTTCAGGCTATGGTGGTCATTCTAGTTTAGAAGGGGTAGTATCTTAGAGCATTATAGGAGCTTGTTTTGGTTGTGGTGAGATAGGACATCGGTCTAGAGAAAGCCCTAGATGCAAGTTGGTTGTTCAAACAAAGTTAACATATATTCCTCATCATCCAAAAGTTTTTTAGGTATATAAAGATTGCGGGAAGGATGGTTATTTTGATAAGGAGTTCCCTCGGTGTTAGTTTTCCAACCTATTGGGGTTAGATCAGGTTTCTAGCCAAGTTAGGGCTTTTAGGATTTGCTCAGACTATAGAGACATTGGCTATTAGTCCAGAGAGTGTCGCCAACATAGAATTATTGGTCGTTCGTCCTATCAAGATTGGCCTTATTGTGTTGTGGCATAGTCTATTGGAGGTAATGCTCTTAACACCTTAGTTGACGATTTAGTCAGTCAGTTCAAGTTTGGACTCGTTAAGATTTAGTTTCCCTTTGACCATTCAAATATGTAACTTTGGATCTCGTCATGATTGGTGCATTTTTATTTCCTGTCATTACCTTTTTATTTGTGCATATTGGGATTCTCATACCTATTAGTGATTTATATGCCTTGCTAGATGTATATAGATTGTTGGGTGCCTTGATATAGAGTTCATGATGGTATGACCACACTATAAATTTATATTTTAGTAATGGATAGAGTGGTTCAACATTGATATTTTCTCTGTGGGTGTAGCATCTGGCTTCAAGCCCTATTTACCTTGGCATATTGGCCTTTTCAAGGACCTTTAGTGGTACTTGTTGTTAGTTTCATTTTGGTACCTCTTATTCTTATACATTGATGATTACATTAATATTGTTGATATGGTCATTATTGATATTGGTAGATCATCTCTTAGTAGATGACTAGACTGCTAATATCTAGTTAGAATTATCATCTCATGATTCTTATTTATTGGTTTGGGCAGACATCTTGGTTGGATGATTTTTCTCCTATATTGAGGTGAGTTTGGTTGATTTCCTCTTTTGTTGGATGTGTTTAATTGGTTGTGGAGTGGATTTGAAGATATGTTGGCCTTTTGTGGTTTTCTCAAGGTCCTAGAGATGACAATTGGCTATGTTGTCCATTTTTGGGTTTGAGACTTTTGGATTTTCCTTCTGATTTACTAAAATATTTCTTTGTCTATCCCTCTTTATGTAATCATTTTTTAGGTTGATCAATTTAGGGTCTATTCTTTTGATTTGTCTAGTTCATGACTTGATAATTGTTTTGATAATGATGTCAGGAGGTTTTGGATTTCTCTTTTAGGTTTGTTGGGTTTTTCTCTTGATGATGGTTTGCCCTTGGTACTGGTGTAGAGTTGGATACTATGTTCTTGCCATTATTTAGTTCTTGTCTCAATAGTGTTAAAAAGTTGGAGATAGGTGATCTTTCTAGTGACCGCCTCTTAGATGGAAAATTGGAAATTCATTATCTTGAGCTTCTTAATTCATTTTTTGGTTGTGGTCTTGACCTTGGCATTGCTGTCGAGAATTGGTACTTCCCTCTTCAACAAATATGATTCATGGAATGTTTGGGTTGAGGTTGTCCTACTGGGTTGGAATCATGAAATCCTTATTTCAGAATTTATTTGACCTAATAAGATTTGGTGAAGTCTCCTTGGTGATATGTGCCTATGGGTATTCCTTGCTGAGATAGAGTAATTGATTTACCAGTTCCAACCTAAAGTTGTGCTTATTTAAGTTGCTTGAGTTTTGGTTATCTCAAGCACAGTTTGTAGCCTTGGTGAGTTCTCAGTATGCTTGTCAATTTCATGCCCTCTAGTGGATTTAAAGTTGGTTGCTTATGTTTTTAGCCGGTGATTTATCATTTATTGTGATTTTGTCCTTCAACAATGTTTCAATTTTGTCTTAACATGAATACAGTAAGGACATATATGATTTGAATAGTATGGTCTATTTGAGTATTTAGCCTTAGCTAAGGTTTGCTGGCTCAGTTTAAAATTGGATACCTTAGACTAGTAATTTGGAGGTTATGATAGACTTAGAGTGTGGATGCTTACGCATCTTCGGATTTGGTTTGTTTGGAGTTGTAGAGCATGGGTGCAGGCTTCGTTTCTAGATTTACCTTTGTTGGGATTTCATCTATAGGCTGGTTAATCTTACGCCGTGATTACCTACTCAGTGTTCCTCAGTTCAGATTGATGTCAGTTGTTAGGTTTTTAGATGGTAGTCCTTTGGCACAATATTGGATTCTTGGACTTTAACCTCGGGTTTTCAATTTTTGTTGGGATTTTTGGATGATCTACTTAGCAGGAGCAATATCCTTGAGCTAGATTTAGCATGACTGTATCCTCGGTTGATGGATCATCCTTGAGAGAATCGTTCAGTGGTGAGTAGTTGTTCTTTAGACTCCTAGCTTCAAGTTTTGATGGTCATCCAGACTATTTCTAGCATCGACATAGATTGCAGACCTATGTTATCTCCATCTATGTGCCCAGATAGTTCTTTATGTGCATATTCTCATACTTGTTGTTACGAATTGTTTTAGTTAATGAGTGGTAGTATTTCAATGTTAGCGTAATGAGATTGCATGGGTAGGTGTAATACCCCACAAAGTTCTATTCTAGTCTGAGCCTTAGAACTTATCCAGCAAAGCGGAAAATCTGAGTCTAAAAGTTTTTGAGTATCTTCCCAAGTATGGAACACTTTAAATCGTGTGTAATTTCCCTAATTTCTACTTTTAGTCATGAAGAGCATTGAACAGGCTTCCCATCGATACCAATTTCTTTAAAATTCAACATCGGACGAAGAAGTTATGGTTGTTTTACTGAGTGTTGTCGGAATAGCAGGTTTGGCAGTCGATCTGACGGACTGCTAAGTCCTTGGTTGACCGTTAAGTGTCCCGTCAGACCAAGGCAGTGGCTTCTTTTTTCAGTCATCATGTCACGTCCATAGTGGTGAACTGTCAGAAAGTTGATGGACCATCAAGGGGCCCATTAGATCGAGGCAGAATGTCCCATTCCTAGACCCCGAGTGACGAATGATCTGGTGGATCGTCAAATTACTAACAGACCGTCACTTCGACCGTCACTCTAAGGAAGAACATCCCAATTTTTGCACTTGAGTGACAGACGACTAGGTGGACCATCAGTCCCTTTGACGGGCCGTCAGGTCGATCGTCACAGACCTCGATCGGAGTTTTCTAGAAAAATTTTGAAGGGGCATTTTGGTCTTTTCCACATCCTCCAACAGCTCTATAAATATCGGTCCAAGGGCCTTCAACTTTATTTTTCTCTCATCCACCCAAAAATTAGGTTTTCCAAAATCAAAATACTCTTTTCTCCTTTCATAAAAAATTCAAGAGAGATCAAGAAGGATCTAGAGAAATCAAGAACACTTTTCAAGATCCTTCAAGAAAAGAACTTCCAAGGTATGTAGATGTTGATTCTTGGGTCTCTTTCATCCAAGAAGCTCAAGTACCCCTTTTCAAACATAAGGATTTTATGTTTTGTCATATTCCATGATTTGTATGCGTTGAAGTTGATGTTACATGTGTTGTTGAGTTTGGATTCATGATTGTTTGCAAAATTTATGGTCTTTGACCCTAGTATGTGGAATTTATGTGATATTTTGATGAGCCCTTTTGAAGTTGGTGTCGATGTGAGGTTTCATGACATTAGGGTGTAGAGATGGTTGAATAAGCAGAGTATGCACCCCATAGGTTGGATGAAAGGCTGAGGTGAAGCATAGAGGGGCATTGTAGTATGTTAAAAGGGAAACCCAAAGTTGTGGGCTAGTCCATGCACACCTAGTGTTGATAAAATGCCTTAGTGAGCAGAATGATCTATAATAATAATATGGAATCCCCGAATAGGTGTAGCACCGGACATGTCTAGTGGTTGTCAAAAGACTGTAGCGAGTAAGTTGAGATGAAATAGTGGTATATCTCCCAAGTGAGTGCTCTTTAATTTATTTTAAGTTTTGATACATGCTAAGTGGTTAGCTAGAGAATAATCACATGATAGTGTGAAGTTTTCCTGAAATCTCGTGATATCTAGATATATGTCGAACAGATATAGGTGTGAAGTACTTGATTCAATACTTCATTGAATGGGGTATAATTTAATAGCTTGTCTTCCTTAAGGTCGTTTGTGACTATGAATCGATATTAATGATCCCCCTAAATGTTGGGAGCGATCCTTTGGTAATCATGATGGTGAATAGAGGTTTATATTTCCTAAATGATAGATACGATGCAGCAAGGTTTGTGAGGGGGAAAGTATGTTATGATACTGAAACATGTAGAGTGACCCCTTGGTAGTTGTGATGATGAGTAGACGTTTGTGAATCCTTGGACGCTTGAGGTACCGTTCTAATAATTGTGAAATTTAATAAATGGCATGATTTCTACATTTCTTTTGAATATGCCTGAATGATGGTAATCATGCATGGATGCTTCTGATGCTTGAATGAATGATGATGCTTTACTTCTATGTTCTTGAGTCCTGGGGGTATTTATACCTGAAAATAGAGTTATGTCTAGAGGCTATGTAAGTTTCTTGATAATTCCAATCGAGCCATGATTTTCAGAACTCAGTGAACTATAGAACTCTGTATCCTCAGACAAGTGCTAAGTTTAATGAAGCTCAGTATACTCAGTTAACTCTGTATTGCTAGTAATCTAGCCTCAGACTTGTACTCAGCCCAGTCCTAATGGAACTCAATTGATTCAATATTGTTTCTGTCAGATACAGAACCAAGTGAACTCAGCGTATTTCAGCCAGATCATTTGAGAGACATGATCATGTAAATAGATTCAGCTTTATTGTGTTCATTTTAAGGATTCAGTGAGAGTCTTTCAGTTGGGAGTAGAAACTAGCACCGAGCGAGGAAAGGGATGGCGATTCCCCCCGTCAGAGAGAAAGGCTGGAGTCGTTAGTAGAAATCCTTAAACTCTAGAACTATGTAGCCAGCACAGGACACAGGAGTCCTCATTAGTAGAGGCTATCACCGTCAAAGAGGTTGACTATTATATTGCCTCAGGTCGACTTCCTGCGAGGGTCATCCCATCAGAGAGGCTTGACTCGAGAGTGAGTCTTTACCCATGGCACGGTATTGATGCCCTTCCAGCTAGAGTTACAGGTTAGACCCCACCTGTGGTAGGTCAGGCCAAATCGGTTAAGTGACTACTTCCCACAGTTACAGTTTCAGTATCAATCTTCAGAAGTCATGACCGTGTGGTATAGTCCTCTATCTCAGTATGGAACTCAGATAGTTCCATTAATTCATGGACCATCCCGTCAGATAGGCTTGGCCTCATATACAGATGCTTACTATCATATTTAAAGATCTCCCATTAGAGAGGCTTAATCTCAGTCTCAGATCATGTTCAATATTTTTATTATCATATTTAAAGATCTCCCGTCAGATAGGCTTGGTCTCCTTCTCAGAATTTGTAGAGTATTCTTGTTGTTGGATTCGGATATAATCCTAGTTTCTTATAATTAATTAAGCTTCCAAAGTTATCTGTTAGAAAATTTCAATCTCTACTTTTATCGGTTAAAAGAGGTAAGCTCAGAAATCAGTCTTTGATATAAGTATACTAAGATCCTCAGTTATCAGTAGCAGATGAGTCAGTGGTTCAGTATCTCAGTGATGTTAATGAGTTTATCTTGTAGTAAAGCGGTATCCAAGGTCAAGTCTCTAGAGTTGTGATAATTATAAGTATGATTTATGCATTTTTGTATGTGTGCTTATCTTCATGCGGTATTCTCATGGTCATTTAGGTAATACATATTTTGCATACATGAGCCCTTGCATTTAGCCTTACCTCATCTACATACTCGGTATATTTTGTGCTGACGTATTTGCACTATGGTCTTATTTAAAACCATAGGTTTAGAGGCACAGGACCCAGAGTATCACCAGCAGATCAGTCCTAGTCAGCAGTAGTAGCAGTGAGTCCTCTTCTTTCGAGGATGAGTTTCAGTTTTCTATTATTGTAATCAAAATTTTATTTACTTTCAGTTGGTGGAGTTAGTTGGAGACCTCTCCCATCAACTCCACAGTTCAGTCAGATTAGAGGTTTTTCAGACGGATGTATTGTACAGTATTCAGTTTTATATTTTGAGTATTTATGGATGTGTTGAACCTTATGGCCAGTTTCCGTATTTATTCCAGATTTTATGCAGTGTACAGGTACAGATGTCAGTAAAGGGTTAGCTGGTGGTCCTTTGGGGTCACAAGAACTGTGTGACATCTCGGGATGGGATCTCGGGGCGTTACAACAGGACTCTAGTGACTTCTTACTTGGTTTAAAGTGGATAACAACTTCGGAGAGGCAAAAATAAGTTATATTTGAATTTGGAGTTTGTTACATGGTTCATGAAATGGTTTGCCTTTGGCTTGGATGAGTTTTTATTTGCTTGTGCTTATATCTATGTGGTATCAATGTGTCATGGTTAAGATTTAGGTGCATCAGCCTTCCTCAGTTTAGTTGGTAACCAATCGATAGTTGAGGTTTTTTTTTTATTATTTGATAGAAGGAAGTTGGTTGAAAATGATATATATATATATATGTCCTTTTAGTAGTGGATATTGTAATGACCCTCTAGGTTATTTCATTGATTTACGTACATTTTTAGCATGTCAAGCCTTCCCATAGTGGCTACAGGTCATCTATGACTTGTTAGAACTTTTGATTTGATTATCTTACAGTCCATTTGGATTTTTGGATTATTTATCGATTTTTAAGCCTTCACTATTAAGGATTTGGGCTCGAGCCAAAACTCATAGTAGACAACCTCAGATGAGAATTCTGATAGAACCATCCACTCTAAATGTTAATTTTAGGATAAGGGAAACTTTGGTATAGGTCCCGAGGATTTCAAACTCGTTTTGAGCTATTGGGCAAATTTTGTGAAAAATGGAACTATCAGTGTAGGCCCCACAATTGGTCAAAATAATCTAAGATTGATGTTCGATGGGTTAATTGAGTTGCAAACATTAAATTTTGTATGGTATACCATAGTTCGTTTGCTCGCATGGGGTTGCAAGCAAATCTAGAGCACCAGATTGTAGTCCATTAAATACATGGTAAAAATTTGGTACCTGGTACCTCATAGGACCTCTTAAGCGCCTTTTGGGTCACTTTAGCGCCCTTGGGTTGCTTTATCAAAGCTGTCCATTTGTTGGTGGTGCACTTTATCACTCCATGGCTGCTAAAGCGGTGCTCACCTTAGCGCCATTGGGGTTGCTTTAGCAGCACCCATTGTTGTCACCAAACCGCTTTAGTGATAGGCACTTTAGCACCTAGAGTCCGCTTTAGCAACATCTATAGACTTTAAATACCCTCTTCTCCACCCAATTTTCTATCACTTATTCCAACATTTTTACACAAAATTATGAGCTCAATGGGAGAAAATAGAGCGAAATCATTTGCATAGGTTAAGGTAAGATAACCTAACTCATTTTTGTCATTTTCCATTAATTTTCCTTTTAATAAAGTTCTTAGATATTAGGGCATGAATTCCTAAAATTTAGGGTTGATTTGAGACATAAATTGTCCTTGGTTTGTGCTGAAATTTTGAGTACAACTTCCTTGTCCTTCGAGTATCCTCATGATGAGTTTAATTTAGGATTCCATTTGCGGGCCCCATGGGCTCGTTCTTGACCCAAATTTCGACCTAACACTTAATCTAGAAATATGAGTCTCATTTTTCTCCTAACAATATGTAGAATACTATTTTGATAGCGTGAAGACATTTTAAGATCATGGAGTGAAGCCAGATGATTCAAGGGTTACATTTAATCACTAAGGTAGGGTTCTATCTACTTATATTCTTGAGATGATGTTTTATTTATGTTGCATGCTAGATAAGGGTGCTACGATGTTATTGAGGGTAGAACACTGTGACTTAACATTAACAGTATGTTTGTTGCCTAGAAGGGTATTTGAAAATTAAGTTAAAATACTTATTATGCTTCTATAATCCTATCACCTTCTTTATAGATAGAGCTCATTCGTGGTTTGATTATGATATTCTTTGAGATATAGGATGGGATTCAGCTATTGGAAGCATGATTAGCTTTATTTAGACTGTTTAGTTATCTTAGAATGGTAAATTAGGACGAATTAACTTAGTTTCTCATGTTCTAGGTGAAAATTCTATCTTAGGGCTAATTATGACTTATTTAGCATCTAGAAGTGAATTTAGATACCGTAGCCTAGATTGGGGTAAAAGCTTTTCTAAAATGGATTTTGTGGATTAGAGGTGGACTCCCCCAACCTACCTTAGGTCAAGACTTATGTTAGCTTTTGTATGCATATTTATGCATGCTAGCATGATTAAACTCAATTGGGGTTAATAAACCCTTAGAATGACATTTAATACATTACTTGGTTAATTGTAATGGGGTTTCCCAAATTACGATATTATGTCTATTTTGAATAAAATATTATGACAAGGTCATGATTATGATGTTATGGTTATGTCGTATATATATTGGGTTCAATGTCGTGATTATGATAGTGGTTGGGTTTAGGGAAGCATTTTGTCCTTATAAAGGATGTGGTTAGAGTTCATAAAGATACTAATGCTTATAATCATATTGTTTGAATACTGGTAATGACATGCATAGATTCGGTACAATCATGATCACTTAGATGGTAAGTGGTATGATTTCAACTAAAACATGTTTTTATTACTCTTTTTTCCTAAATGGTTTTTATTCAAACGTTCACTTTTGACAATGGATTTCTTCATAATGGAAATCATACCATTTTAATGAATAACTTATGAGTCGTTGAGCCTAAAAATAATGTTTTAGATATTTGATCGAGATAGATTCTGGTCCATAATTTTGCTACTACTATTTACCTTGAAAGAGAGAGATATCCATCATTTTGACACTTTTATGGTGATTTAGTCCGAGAGTTAACTCGAGAAATAGATTTACAAACTTATATTCTTTCATCTACAGTTCTAGCCATGCATTTACACACACACACACACACATATTTATATATATCCTAGGTACTTAATGAATAGGTGATAGATAATGAAATTGATGATTGATTTTTGGTTAAAGTCTAGAGATTGATGATGTCATTGATGATATGAGTTCCATTTCAAGTTCGGTGATTGATTATGATAGTGATAATTTGAGTTACTTAAGGGAATTCAAATCGGTTATAGTGCTATGGACTATATCTTGGCATTCATTCTTGCATGCGCATTACTTATCACTAGTATGCCCTATAGCTACCTGCCTTATGGGACGGATTGCATATATATGGGTATGATTTTTGCTTGAAGAACATTGTATGGATCTTCTATCTATCAGCCTTATAGGCGGTTGCATAGGTATAGGCTTAAACTGTTGTTTGCTGAGTGTTGACTGGACTTTCTGAGAGTATGGCGGTGGTGGTTTATGAAAGGCCCGGTAAGGTATTCCTTGTCTAGACTAGACAGTTACCTTGTATTGTTATTGTTATTATTATTAGTTCGTGATAGGTTTATATTTCTACTGGTGTTGAGATTTAAGGTACAATTTTGATTCTTTCGTCTTATGATTATATTATTTTCCATAATCATCTCATGGGTAGACATTATGGTTGTTGATTCTTATATCCTGATTCTTTTCTTTATAGTTGCTTTATTATGTTAATTATGTTATGTTTAGACACATAGATTAGAGACCTTGATTATATTAACACTAATTTCCAAAATGATTAGAAGGTCGGCAGATGCTATTGTGATTACTTACCTTCTATCCTTGAGTTAGCCTTGTTGTGTATATGTATCTACCTATAGTTGTTATGGTATTACCATATATCACTCCCTCTTTATTTGTATATTAGTCAGTGATATACGATAAAGTGCCAGGGTATCAGATTATAGATGGAATAGGGTAACTCATCCTTACTATTCCATTAGATTATTATGTTAATTGCTTGTATATTAATAGAATAGTTATCCTAATGATCTCCATCGCTTTATTTTGTAGTTTGCTAGATATTTGGGTGTAGTTTACATTCCTACTTACATGCTATTCATATTTGCATTATCTTTGAAGCTCAGTTGACAGTTTTCTACAGAGTACCACGTGTTGGTACTCATACTACACTTCTGCATCCTGTACATTATAGTACAGGGTCTCGTCGTTGTTTTGTATATCATGTGGAGCAGCTATGGTTTATTAAACATAAGGTGAGCTCCTAACGTTTGGATTATTGCAATTCTCGTTCTTATGTATTAGACTAGTCACTATGTTGTATTCATAGGAAGATCGCATTAGTATATTCATTTTTGTACTTCATTTTGTAAGTCTTATTACATTAGAAGCTTTTGTACTGATTGCACCAGGGTTTGGGACTATTTTATGTAATTCAGTCTTTTACCATATTTATTCTGCATTCTTCCTTCTTTTCTCTTGGTAGTCCATTACTATTAGTTCCAAACTACGGGGTCAGCCCACCTGCTAGGGGTTCATAGTAGGTGCCATCATGACTTGACAAATTGAGTCGTAACACTAGGTGGACCCAAATGAGTGAATCTCTCAAACCTCTTCTGATCCTCAGAAAACATAACTGTACTCAATTTATATAGAACTGTGCCCCATCTCTTATTATTGACAATATATGGTAGTTTATCTTTACCTTTCGATTAGGACTATTATGTATCGTTGTTTCAGTAGTTGCCTATAGTTTATATTTTTGCTTTACTAATTATTTATATTTGCATTATCTTTAGAGCTAAATCGATTGATGCCTACAGAGTATCCTGCATTTGGTACTCATACTACACTTTTGCAGCCTGCAGACTATAGTACGAGTTCTCGCTGTTGATTTGTGTATTATGCGGAGCAGCTATGGATCAAATATTTAGGGTGGGCTCTTGACGTCTGGAGTTGCTCCTGCTCTCCCTCTTATTGATAGATTGTTCTCTAATTTCTTATTCTAGAGACAACTTGTATATATTAACTCTGTATTCCAATTTGTACTCATGTTGTATTAGAAGCTCTTGTATTGACTTCACCATGTTTATGGATATATTTACCTCCTTTTTGTCTTATTTCACTGTTTTTTAGTTTTTTTTTCATTTTTCTTATTAGTTTATTACTAGTTATTTTGGACTATGGGTTGACTTCCCTGCTAGAGGTTTATAATAGGTGTCATCATTGTTGGGAAAGACAAAGGCAATAACAAAGTGCACGATAGGTTAGTAGAATTTGAATACTCAAGCCTAAGCTTTTCCTTTCAATTTAAACAAACAGGAAACAAACTAAACCAAGAACAACAAACAATCGGCAGCATATATATCAACCAAAAAATACAGTAAGAAAAAATAAAAACAATCACAAAAGACACCTAATTTACGTAGAAGACCATTCTACGTGAAGAGTAAGAAATTACAAGACCAAGAGCTCCACCATAATAACCAAGAGTTAAATATTGTTCTCCGAAATTGTCCATAAATCAAGTGTCAAACAATGAGCAAAAACACAACAAGATTGCACCAAAATAAAGAAGAAAATAAGAGAATTCACCCAAAAAGAGCTACTCTTTACGTCCCGAAACCAGAAGCTACAAAAGACCAAATTCTATCTTGACTGTTGAAACAAAAGAACCTAATGTTGAGAACTCCAAGTTCAAATTTGAGTACTATCCAATGGTTAACAAAGTGGAAAAATTAGTTTGAAGCAGACAAACTTAGCATTAATTTCTTGGATCTAAACAACATAATTCTCTTTCTCACACACACTCTCAAGGACGGCAGCACCTATATTTTCTCTCTTGTGAATATGAAAATAAGACCTAAAGAATCCTTATATATTTCCCATAGTAATGGGCCTAAGGGAAATAATGAGTTGGTGCAAATGGGCTTTATTTATTCACATAGGAAGTAAAAAAGTCTCATAACCAAACAATTCTCCCCTCGCATCTATGTGTAGGAGACCGTCATGCTAGTAATCATGCAACTATCTTCAAAATTCCCTACTAGCAAGGATTTGGTCATCATTTCAGAACTATTATAATCCATATTAATCTTTCTTGAAGTTCACACAATATAGAATCCAACATATCTTGAAATCAATGTGTTTAGACCGATATGAAATGTAGAATTCTTGCCAAGATGTATAACACTTTGACTTTCACAATAAAACCCATACCTCTCCTGAGTATAGCCAAGTTTCCTAAGAAACTCTTTATCTGAAGAAACTCTTTACAAGATTAAACGACAACAATAAGCTCAACTTCTGTAATAGAGAGAGAGACAAACTTTTGCAACATAGATTGCAAAGACACAACTCCCCCTGCAAAAGTAATAAAGTATCTAGAAATAGACTTGTGAGTATCAACATCACTAGCTATGTTTGATTCAGTATAACGACAAAGAATAGGATTCTCTACACCAAAACACAAACTCAGACTAGATAATTTGAAGGAAAATGACTAATAATACCAACAATATGGGCAATATCAACTCTTGTAAAAACCATTGCACACATCAAACTACAAATAACTCAAGCTAAGTAAGTTTCTTCATATTTTATGTCTCATCATCACTAGAAGGACACTACTTCATGCTCAATTTAAAGCATAGCTAAAGGTGTAATACACCTTAAGCTTATCCATGTTGGATCTTTGGAGTACTTTTTGAGTGTACTTCACTTATGATAACCACAACTTCTTAGCCTTCCTATCATGGGCAATATGCATGCCAAGAGTTTTCCTTGGTATCCCTAAGTCTTCCATAGAATAAGTCTTCTATAGAATAAGATTTACTCAGCTCTTGCTTCTATTTCTAAATATTTCAATCATAATGACCAACAATAGGCATATGACCAACAATGGGAATATCATTAATATAAAGCAACACAATAATAAAGTCATTACTAAAGAATTTTTGCAAAAAAAAACACAATGGTACAGAGAAGTCTTCTTGAAGTTTTGTTGACTCATAAAAGAACCAAACTCTTATACCACTGCCTAGGTGCTTGTTTAACACCATACAAGATCTTTTTTCAATTTACAAACACAATTCTCTTCCTTTGATTTCAAAACCTTTTGGCTGCTCCATATAAACTTCATCATCTAAGTTACCATGGAGACAAGTAGTTTTAACATCCATCTACTCAACCCCTAAATATAAACTTGCAACCAAGCCTAGAACCACACGAATTGAAACATATTTACAACTAGAGAGAATATCTCATCAAAATCAACTCTATTTTTCTGATTAAATCCCTTTACAACAAATCTAGCTCTGTACCATAAAAGTGGGTTATCATCATCATGTTTAATAGAAAAACACCTATTTTTCAAAGATTCTCTATCTTATAACTTAATCATATCAAAGGTATGATTAACATGCAATGATTCAATTTCATCTTCCATAGAATCAACCACCTTTTATTTTATTCACTTTTCATGGCCTCATCAAGACTCTCAGGTTCTCGCCAGTCAGATAAGCATGCATACTCATAGGAAGAATAATGAGATAAAGGTATTCTCTCTCTAGTAGATCATTTGATTGAATTCTCTAGAGAATCAATAACAACTAGTTGCTGATGAACCACATCATCTTGCACCAGAGCATTAAAATCACCATACTGGATATTCTAAACATGATTACTATTATCATTATCAACTTGATTTTCAACACTACGAAGATTTATTTTAGTACAGTAGTCAAAGGAACTGGATGAACATCAACTAAGCTCTTACAACTCTAAAAATCAACCATCTCAGCTTTGTCGAAATCTTCAATTGTTTGGTTATCAAAAGATGCAACATCAAGACTTCTAATAAGTTTCTCCTCAATTGGATCATAGAAACGAAAGCCAAATTCATCTTGACCATAACCAATAAAGAAACGCTGCTTAGTTTTTATATCCAACTTTGTCCTCTCATCCTTAGGAATATGCACAAAGGCTTTACACCTAAAGAATCTAGGATGATCACAAGAAATATTCTTACCAAACTAAACTCTATCACAGACATCACCATATAAAGAAATATTAGGAGAAAAATTGATAACATAGGCAGCAGTAATTAAGTTCTTCTGCCAAAAGGAATCTGGTAGCTTAGCATCTGAAAGAATACATCTAACCCTCTCAACTAGAGTTTTGTTTATCCTATCATCTAAAACATTTAACTGAGGAGTCATTGGAGAAGTTTTCTGATGCTGAGAACCCTACTCTCTGTAATATCTATTAAAAGGACAAATATATTGAACACCATTATCTAAGTGGATTCATTTCAATTTTTTCCCTTCCTATCTCTCAACCAAGTCCTGAATACCCTTGAACACATCAAGTACTTGATCCTTAGACTTCTAGGAAATAGCCAGATTTTGTAAGAATGATCATCAGTAAAAATAATAAAGTATAGTGCACCACCATAAAATCTTATTTTAAAAGTATCACACAGATTAGAATGTACCAACTCTAGCAAATCAAGCTTTCTTGAAGGAGGATGACTCTGGAAAAAAACTCTTAACTATTTATCGACTAAGCAATGAACACATATCTTAAACTTTTCTTGTTACACTCCAAAAAGTAAATTTTTCTAAGGCAAACTATCAATCCCCTTCTCACTCATAAGTTGATGAAATATCATGATTCATCAAGTTTATCAGACCTCAAGAAGTGAAGCACTGAAAAAAGAACAAGTTAGACAACTTTTAACAACAATCCATAACCATTGAACCTTTAGTATGCTTCAACTGTCCAGCACCAAGGTTATTAGAAGAGACCTCATCATCAGGGTTCCCTATAGAAATTAAACTTAAGAAAATATATAGAGCATTCTCAACATCATTGTGAACTAATATCGAACCATTGTAACTTTCAAAAAAATAGTACTAATGCCAAGTGCTTCAACTTCATCATTATTTCCCATTTTCATCATCCTTAAATTACCTAATTATAAGAAGAAAATGATACCTTTATTGGTATGACATGAGAAGTAGTACTTGAATCCATAAACTATCTAAACACATTACAAACAAGGTTAATTGTATTTTCACTACAAGCAACAAGATGTTCATTATTACAAACAACAACAACATGATTTTCATTATCACATTTTTTATTTTATTGTCTCATAGCTCTCTTGTGTTTGTGACAATCATTAATAATATGCCCATTATTGTAGAAATAGTTACATGTAACACTCTTGAAATTCAAATTTCTTCTACTTGTACCTCTATCATTCTCACCTATGGACTTATTTCTCCCCCATCTTCAGTAACTAAATCATCGAGTGTGAAGTTGAAGAAAATGAGACCTGAGATCTTCATCTAAAACACCACTCATACCATATTCCACATTTACAACACCACTGGATATAGAATTAGTCAAAGAAACTCAAAGAGTTTCCCATGAGTCTGGCAGAGATGAGTCTGGCAGAGTGTTAAGAAGTGAAAGGCCCTGAATTTATTCATCAAACTTTACTCTCCTTCAGGACAGATGGTTAAGAACCATTAAAAATCATTTATATGATCATATATAGTACTGCCCTTGTTGTACTTGATATTCATCAACTAATTCTGCTGGAACAACTTGTTATTGCCAGTCTTTAAAGCATAAGCGCCTCAAGCTTGTAGCACAAACTTTTGGAATGTTTCTTATTCATAATATAGTGTCTAATATTGTCTTCAACCCATTTTTTGATATAGACACAAACTTGTAGGTGCTCAAGTTCTCAATCCTCATCTGAATAGATTGAGTTTTGTTAGACGCAAACATAGGCAAATATATTTTCCTGACAAATAGGAGATCTTTTATCTTGCCTTTCCAAGTATGATAATTACAACAATTCAAATATACCATTTCTCTCATATTTTAATCCATCAATCAAATCTACAAGCAACAACAACCAATGTTTTGATACCTCTTTAATAGCAAAGACAAAGGCACTAACAGAGTGTATGATATGGTAGTAGCAAAAGAATACCAAAATCTAAACTTTCCCTTTCAATTTGAACTAAGAGTAAATAAAGAAGAGGCAAAAAATATATCAACCAAACAAATATAGTAAGACAAAATAAAATCAATCGTAGGAGACCAAATTTATGTGGAAAACCCTTTGATGTGAAGGGTAAAAAGCCACGAGACCAAAATCTCCACTTGTCACAACCCAGAATTGTTGTGAGTGGAACCCATACTACTTACCCAAAGGGAAAACCATCTACCCCAAAACACTATATAAAAATCAACAATTAAAGAAACAATAAAACTAATCCATTAATAAAGACATTCAATTTAAAATTAAAACATAAGTACAACTAAAGTGTAGAACATTGTACTTAACCAAACCATCCTTATGATCCAAAAGTCAGCCGTACTAAAACAACTAAAAATTTTCATGGGGGGGGATTCAACACCAAAAACATAAATGTAAAATATATGTCAAAAAATGAAGATCCTGTCATCCAAGAAGGATGCATGGTAGCTTGAGATATGTTGTTCACACTTGAATCTAAAGTCAACCATTGGAATTATAAGTGATGTCTAGTAGGAGCTGTTGGAATCTCCACTGCACTCACAAAAGTAAGAGCAGGTGTAGTATCAACATATAAGAAAATAACTATGTACTAGTAGGGTCATTTGGCAAACCTAAGAACACACAACCTAGTTATAGTATAACAAGTTAATCCATGATCAACATAAAGTTTGAAAAACAAGTATCACATAAATAACTTAGGATTTTAATAAACAAGTTAACATATTATCACCATGTAATGTTTAGTAGAACCAAGTACAAGTCAAAAAGTTAAACAATTATGAACAGTTGTAATATATTCCCCGGTTCATTTATGGAACCGTCAAACTCACCTAACCCTCATACATATATGTTATGGGTTAAATATCCATCCTCTAGCCATGGACAGCAGCTTATGTCCATGTACTAAATCCAAGACACAAGTGTTTGCTAAACTTGTTTTGCCAATAACCCATGAGAATATTTCAAATATTGAAACATCCTATATTTAAAAATGAGGTAAGTCAAAATTATAGAATAAAATAAACTAATTTACATTAACCTCACCAAACAACATACCCTAACAAGCCGCACTGGGAAGTAGTTAACATGCATATATAGAACAATTAAATTAGACTTCAATGTCATCATTTACCTAAAACTAAATATGCACAACTCCTTCAAGATGGAGTTTTCCCCTTCCATTCAATTTCCACTTGCTCTTGATCTAGAACACATATAAAAATTAATTAATGAAATGACCTACCATATTGGGAACTATAAGTCACAGCCAACCCCTAAGGTCAAGTTCATGCTCATTCATTCCCCATTCTAAGGCTTTTGTATAGTAATTCACTTGACAATTCCACAGATTAATTAGTGAATTAATGGGATGCAAGAGTAAATTAACTGTTAATAATAAAAACCTATCAAGTTACTACATATTTCCTCCCTTGCATAAGAAAATAACCTAAATTAACCCTAAAACCCTCCCAAAACTCCGTAAATTAGCAATGTTGAGACTTAATTATCAGTTACAAGTTAACGAGGATGAATTCCTCACATATATGAAGACAAACAAAAAATTCTGGTGAGAAAACCTCAAAATCATGCTTCTTTTAATTCAAAACATGTTTTAGAAAAATAAACTATTTTGGGGGGAAAATTAATTAAATATGTGACTTTCACTGCTATAGCAGCATGCGCCGCTATAACGGGAGTTTCTCTACTATAGTGACACCCCGCTATAGCAACTTACATACCTCCATAGCAGCGTAGATTGGACAAAATGTCCAGTTTTATCCAAAAATCCCAATTTTTTCAACATGCCTTACACTAGGGAAATTTCACAGAATGCCCTTTACTCTAAGATCAATTCTAAGAGTTCTACTTATTCAAATTTGATTTCAGAAATTTCTATGGTTCCTTATCATCTTAGATAACTAGAAATCAATTGAACTCGACAAAACTTGCCCAAATAATTCCCGGTGTCCATAGACCATACCATACTTTGATTTCAATTGAAATTAGCCTTGCATAGAATTTATAACTTCATAATAGGGAAGAATTCCAACTATCCATCACTTTAAGGATAAAAGGACATGCTAAATGTGAGCTCGGTGCCCAACTCCTCATGCAATCTGTCCCAAAATTTAGACATTTATTTTGCATGTATATAATAAATCATGGTATGTGGCACCCTATGAAATATCAAAATCTCCTTGACGTAGATTTTAGCTAACTGTTGAGAGCTGTAGTCTGCCCAAACTGGCAAAAAGTGAGATGATTTTGTTAACCGATCCACAATCTCCCAAGTGGAGTCATATTTTCCCAATGTCTTAGGATAACCCACTTAAAATATCCATAGCAACGTATTTTCATTTACAAATAGGTATATGAATCCTTTTGAGCAATCCTGCAGGTCTTTAGTCCTAATACCTTGCTAACTATTTTGAAACTTCGACACAATCTACAATCCCTCTCTTCATTTTAGGACTCCAATAAAGATACCTCAAATCTTGATACATCTTAGTCTTACCTAGATGAATAGAAAAGTCAGAACCATGGACTTTTGAAAGTACATCATGAGCCAAATTACCAACCCAAGGAACACAAAATCTTTCCTCAAACTACAATACCCTACTTGCATCGATATTAAAGCTCGCTACTTCTCCAGACACCACTTTATTCTGAAGTGTATTCAGTCTCTTTTCCTTAATTATTTTTCCTTAATTTTCTCCACAAATATTGACTTTACCGCTACACTAGGCGGCACACTACCTGTGTTTGAGAGCCTAAACTACATGCCAGAGTTGATATTGTTTGAAAGTCCCTAGCTAAAGGTTGCCTAGACACTCTATAAAATTACTACCCATACCTACTGTATTTTGGTTCAACACATCAGCCACCACATTAGCCTTGCCCAAATAAAACTAAATAGTTACATCATAATCCTTCAATAATTCCATCCACCTCCATTACCTTAGATTCAAATCTCTTTGAGTAAATACGTGCTAAAGGATAAGGTGGTCTTTGAAGACCTCACACTTGAAACCATAAAGATAGTGCATCCAAATCTTGCATCAAAACACTAGCTCTACCAAATTTAAGTTATGTGTCAGGTCTTCAAGAGTGTCTTGCGCTTTTGGAAGTTCTCCTTACATAGATCTAACCAATTAAATGGCACTTTCTTCTGAGTCAACCTTTTGTAGTAAATTTTAATTGATGCAAAGTTCTTAACAAACCTACGATAATAACTAGAAAGACCATAAATTTCCTTACTTCAGTCATTAAACTAAGCCGAGTCTAATTTTTAACTACCTTAATTTTCTAGGGATCCACCATCATGATTTTTCTATAAACCATATGCCCCAAAAAGATCCATACAAATAACCATAATTCACACTTCAAAAGCTTAACAAATAACTTCTTCTTTCTTAGAATCCCTAAGATTATGCAAACGTGACCTGCATGCTCTTCCTTACTCTAGGAGTAGACGAGAATATCATCAATAAACACGATAATGAGATAATCTAAGAATGATTTAAAGATACCACTCATCAAGTTCATAAAGGCTACAGTTGCATTATTTAACACAATAAACATCACTAGAAACTCATAATGCTCATACCAAGTTCTAAAAGATGTCTCTGATTTGTCCTCCAATGTTATTTTCAATTGATGATACTCCGACAGTAAATCAATATTTTAAAACACTCATAAACCCTACGACTGGTCAAACAAATTGTCTATGTGAGGAGGGGGATATTTATTTTTGATAGTAAGTTTATTTAGTTATCTATAATCATTGCACATACTACCATCCTTCTTCTTAACAAAAAGGACTAGAGAAACCCAAGGTAAAATACTTGGACAAACAAACCCCCTATCAAGTAGTTCCTATAATTGTGTTTTAAGCTCTCTTAACTCTTATCGAGCCAATCTAAATAAAGTGATTAATAAAGGGGGAGTGCTCATCTCTAGGTCAATACAACAATTGATATCTCTATCTAGAGGTATGCCTGGTAGGTCTAAGGAAAACATATCCTAGAATTCAGAAACTACAAAAACTAACTCTATAGTAGGGGACCCCACACTTACATCCCATAGATTAGATAATACTTCTAAACAACCCTTCCTTAATAATTTTCCAGTCCAAAAATTGATATAAGTCTCATTGGTTTTGCCTTATACACTCTCTCCCACACTAGTTTATCTATACCTGGCATAGGTATAGTCTATCTATTTGTATTATAGTTTAAAATAACATGTTATGGAGATAACTAGGTCATACAAAGAATTATATGAAAGTCTAATATATCAAGAATAATCAAGTCTACCCAAGTTTAAAAGCCCACAAAGGGCAAGAATGGTAAACATGTGTTACTACCACAGACTCACTAACAAGAGTAGACATATGAATAGGGTAATCAAGTACATCACACACCACATTCAAACTAACTACAAATTGAACATGTACCTAAGAATAATTAGATCCCCCTAAAAAATAAGACATTTAGTCACAAATAGAAATACTACCTATGATATTCATATTAGAAGTCTTAGCATTAGTCTTTCCTAGAAATGCATAACAATAAGCTTGATCATCAATCTGAGCTAACTCATTTTGCCTATGTACTTCTTAACCTATATCGCTATTTTCTCGATGCTCGATTACCCCGACCACCTACCTAATTTCCCTATCCACCATATTGACAACCACTGTCATTACCTCTACTATATTTACCCGATAGAACTATAGCCTGAATCTATTGTTATACTTAAGCATTCGTATGTCTGATAGGATATACCTTCTTAAAGTTACCAACACCACTATAATAGTAACAATCCCACTTGACAGAATGCTGACTTGTAGAAGAGTAACAAGGCCTTTAGCTCCTAATCATCCGTTATTGAGAAAAAACCTTAGCTTGAACCATAGTAGAAGCTGGCAAGGCCGACTTAGTTGAATGGGATAAATAGGCATATTGACAGTGACCCTTAGAGTAGGACCCAGTAAAATTACAAATATTGTAGGACTTCTTGGCTTATATCATAGCTTTACCCGCTTGTTTTACACCCTCCAACTTCTTTACATAGTTAGAAAATTCACTAAACCCCTTCCCTGCTGAAGTCATATGCATAGAGAGAATGTAAAAATCCTACTCTAAACCCTTTACATAAAGACGAATCCTCTCCTCCTTAGTAGTAAACAACTAAGTAGCATAGTAGTACAAAGCGTGGAACTTAGCCTCATAGGCTACAACTTATGTTACCTTGCTCCAATGCCAAAAACTCATCTTCTTGAAATCCTAGAGTGCAAGAGGCACGTGTTTCTCTAAGAATAAAGCATGAAACTATTCCCAATTGAGAAGAGGCAAAACTTGTGATCGACATTCTATGTATGTCCTTCAACACTTATTTGCATCCTTTCACAATAAAAAAGACATTAACTCAACTATGTGTTGCTTCATAATACCCATCTTGTGTATCCTTTTATTATAGTCAATAATGATGTCCCGACCCAAACCGAGGCCCTAGCCACGATGGACCTCCTAAACCGTGGAGGCCTAAGAGCCCTTCTCTAACTGGCAATCATATACACAATTCATATAATATAAGGAAAATGCAAAAAAACATGATAAGACAAAATCATGGTCATTCTTTTACTTCAACTAAAAAATACAAAATAAGCTCATGAAACATTCAAAAACATGTGACACTAGTCTGCGAAATCACTAACAACTTAAAATACTACTATCTGAATACTGGGACAAGGCCCCCATTGGGCCATAAACGAAAATGAAATATCAATGTCAAATCAACAAAGCCTTTTGAAATAAGAGAGACTCACCAACTACAAACTTTGGATAACCCAATCTACTGCTTTATAGGACACCGGGACTATGTCTCAGATCCTGAAATATAGGGGGTCAATATAGATGTACTGGTACACAGAGTAATCCAAAATAACATATTTATATATTTAACGTAAGAGCAATTCATAAAAAATTTTACATTTAATATGTGAAAACACATGGTCACACTTTAAAGACTTTCAAATATTCTTTGAATCCACGACTCACTCTTTATTTTACTTCTGAGCTAGGTGGTATACCCTACAAGTCTGATATTTCATGGGATATATGGACTCCTCTTTTAACTTGGCGGCTAAGCCCCCAACCCAAGTTTGCCATAAGGGTTGGATTTCCTGAATAGTTGGGTACACCCCCTAACAGGTATACTGTGGCATCACCCTTACATGACGTCCACATTATTCCCTTTTTAGGATAATACCCATATCGATAACTACAATTTCCAATGATGAGACCTTACACTCAAATGCCTTATTTGAGTAATCACCTAACTCTCTTTAAGCCTATTTTTAGTCTGTTCTAAAAATGCATCTTTCTAAAATCAAATTCTGAAAATCTGAGTAAAAATTTGTATTTTAGTCTGTTCTAAATTTGCTATGGCATTCATCTGTTTTGGTATAGTCATACCAATACTTGCAAGTCATATGTCTAATCCATATAATAATATACATTAGTTCCTTCAATCCAATTAATTCAGTTGACCACAAAAAACATTTAACATTGCAAGAGAGTTTTAATTTTCAAAACATATTTCAAACTATGCAGGGATTCTCTGTTTTCAACATTTCAACAAATATGTGGTGGTCAAGTATTTTGTTACAAACCATGAAATCTCTTTGAATTATCACTTTTCATTTATATTAACAATAATCACCCTCTCTTCTGTTCATATCCAAAATAAAGGATTAAACAATAGTAAAGACATTTCAATCATGCTTCTCAATAGGAAATTAAATAATTCATAACATATGAAAACAAGAGGCTCTACAACAAGAGAGAGATTTTAATTGTTCGTGCCCTCAATTCAACATTAGAACTCAAAAATGCATACATACTTATATACGAGTACAATTCTAATTTAGGGGAAGGCCTCAGGACCAAAACATTGCCATATAAAGGATTTCACAATATACAATTATAAATGTAAATGTAAATGCAAATTTATGATTTCTCAACATTTAAACATTATCAAAATGATTTCACCGTGCCTATGTCATTTAGGAAAACACCGTGTACCTTAGATTACTTAGCTTAAAGAGTAGAACTCAAATCTTGATTTGTTTATTGAAATCTTGAACTTAAGGATTGATTCTTCATATTTAATGAAAACCCTAATTTCTCTTGTTCTTGAAAGTAAAGGATTTGAGAAGTTAAAAACTGGTAAAATATGTGTTATAATGCCTAGATTTTTACTTATATTCGTAGAGAAGGAATTTTGAATGTGAAATTACCAAAATACCCATTAAAATGGCTCGTTTGAGCAACTCAACCTCAACTGATAGTTTGGTTGATGGACTGTCAGTCTGGTGATGAACCATCACTCCAATCGTTAGTTCTTAGCTAGAGAATGAGATTACTACCTGTGTTTTGACAAAAATATTAACGGTCCATGTAATGCCCCCAATCTGGTACCCGGAATGCAATATGGTGTTCACGACCCCGAAGGACCACAAGCTATCCCATGACTGATATTTGTGCCTGTATACGGCATGATATACTATATAATCCAAAAACATCAACTGAAAGGACATAGGGTTCCAATTATAACATTATATCTGATAAAATATAACATCTGGGATGGGGAATAAATGCCCAAAACAAAACTGTCTAACATATTGTAGTCTGAAAAGCCTCTAAAACACAACTTTTTGAATAAGGAGTTGATGGGACATGTCCCCAACTAACTTAAACTAATAAACTAGTTAATGAGAAAATAAAGAAATAATCATGTCCTCTAAAGATAAGGACTCACTACTAACTCTGACTGCGGAGAATGGAATGCTACTGATTCTCTGGAGTTCGTGCTTCTAAACCTATCGTATAAGACACCATAGCGCAAATGCGTCAGTACTTTGAATGTACTGGTATGCATTTGAGGTATGCTGAATGCTAAGGGTTTACATTCATGACCTATACTAACTGACTGAATAATATGAACGTGAGTTTACATGCATGAATACATAATAACTTTAACTAGGGTCGTGATAACTTGATTACTGAGTTTGAGTACTAATAACATGAGATACTGTTAACTATATAATTGAAATAACTGATACTAAGCGACTGTATCTGACAGTCTATTTTCTAATGAAATTAGCTGAGTTCCACACTATTTTGAGTTGACTGTATTTGACAGCCCTTAATTTTGTAGAACTATCTTAGTTCTATTATTGAGACTGAATGACTGTATCTTATTGTCCTAATTTTATAACCAAAAATGTGGGAAGTAGTTATCTAACTGACATGCCCCTAATGCATTATTATGGCTGAGTTAGGGTTCAATCTATAACCCCAATTAGAAGGGTGTCAATACCGCGCCAGTGGTAAGGACAATCTGTGTGTAACCCTCATATAACCGATAACTCTAGTAAGAACGGTGGGAACCCTCATACAATAGGTTAATCCACCTCATCTACCATCATATAACATGATATGTGTCTCAACCTACATTGGGTACATAGTTCTGGAATGTAACGATTGCTTCTAAGAATCACACCCTCGTATAACAGGTGAGTTCCCATTCTTTGGTTCACTCGGTGCTAATTCCTACTCCCATCTGAATAGACATTGAACATGATTAACTGACTGGACTAGACTGAACTCATGGAGTTCCATTAGCTGATGGAATACTATTGAGATTACTGAATTACTGAGCTTTCCTAAGTCACATAACTAACTAGGTTTAATGGACGATGGTTTGACTGAGGATATCATCAAAACATAATACTAAATCTAGGCACACAACTATATTTTTTGGGTACAAGTACCCCCAGGACTCGATGGAAAGAAACTGACAAGGCGTAACATTATTGAATACATGACGAACATCAACAATCCATAATACAATAGTTGGAGATATTTCATGGGCATTTGATTACCATAGCTTGGTATGTGAAAAAAATAGCATGTATACATAGCATACTTTCATAAGGCTAACTCAAGAGCAATCCCACAAGCAATTTCAATACAAGAATAGCATGGAAGTTATTTTGAACATAAAGTTAAAGCATACATTGTCCTTTGGGTCACAATTTAGCTATAGTGCATAATTTCTATCCCTTTAGGCATTTTATCAAACACCTTACATGCACAATTTAAGGCATAGGTGAAATCATCAAATTTCACAAATCATAAACCACCAAATTCATGGATTTCAATTTATATGCTGACGTAGTTTTCATAATTTCACATAAGGATCCTAACATGGGAAATCAAATAATAACCATCACATAACTTGAGCAACCCTCAACATAATATTCATGATTCATAATTTAAAATAGGTTTCTTGAGCTTTATGGATGAAAGGAATCCATAAATCAACACAAAGCATACCTTAATTATTGATTTAGCGAAGATTGATGGAGAGATTTTCTTGAAATTGAACCCCAATTGAAACCCTAGTTTGTTCTCGAGAGAAAATTGAGATAAACTAGTATATTTTTGGGTGAATAATGGCTAAATCACGTGTTATTAGGTTTAAATAGGGGTGAAACATAGACCCTTTTACCCTAGGATGCGTTTTTTAAAATTGGTGAAAATTTTTCGACCTGGATCCCATTCGTGACGCGGCACTATCGTGCCGTGTCACTGGAATTTGACAATTGGAAAATAGGGGAATGGCGCGACGCGGAGCCATTGCATTGCCACTTCATATGCGATCGAGAAGTTTCGCGTAATGCGGGAAAAATCATGCTGAGACACTGGAAAAAGACAATTGTCATTTTATCTTGTGGCACGGAACCCCACTGAACAATATGGTGCTTTTTTACAACAGAAACTTGAAATAGTCATAACTTTTTTACCCGATTATCGGATTTGGACGAATCTTATATCGATCGAAAGCTTATTGAATTTCCTACATGACTAAAATTGAAAATCTTAAAAATTCCTCATGGAATAAACATCATTCAATTTAGAAGCTAATACTTGACATTCTTGGGATGAAATTAGTTAAGAAACTTTGAGGTATTACAGGCCATCACTGGCATGATGGTCTGTTAGTCTGGCCATCGCAATTCAGCTGACTGACACCTTTCTAGAAAACTGGCATAACTTTTTACTCCGATATCGGATTAAGGTAAAACTGCTGGCATTAGAAAGAAGACTCAAAGAACTTTCATTTGATATCTAGTAGGCCCTATAACTTATTATATACAAGAAGTTGTGATCGACGGAATTTGAACCAAGTTTAGACATTTACAAAAACTTAATTGATAGAAGAGTTTTCAATTCGTCTTTGAGTTAGTGAATTTTTGTGACCTCAATTCATACTCAAAGGTATTCACACACTATAGGATTGATCATCACACATATATATCAACAAAGAATCATTGGGTTTGGTTCTATACTCTTAGGAATGACGGTTTAAATTCTAGCCTAAAACTGCAGGGTGTTACATTATTTCTCCCTTCGGATCATTCGTCCCTGAATGATGGGTGGGACTTTTTGAAGCTCCAAAAATATGGAAAAAAGGATATAACCTTACTCTAAGAATTTCCTCTGAAGGAAACATACATAGACCTCAAAAAGAGCACTCATGATGTCGCTAAGTGAATCGTGTCAGCACAAAGCGTTAGGTAATAAGAATTGACATAGAGATGACCTTGTGCATGAATTCTAGGGATTATGATCATCACAACGTATGGTATGAGTTTATTTTGTGATCATTGGCTTGATTTCCATAAGTACTAATCATAAAATAAGATTTCACAAAAGATAGGGATAGAAGCATTCTCCACCGTACAATTTAAAATGAATGAACCTAACAAGTAAAGACACTACTCGACTAAGCCCCAAATAATAGATAAACAAGATACTCCATAATTCCCACTTAAAATTGTCCCATTACACATCTAAAAACAAGATTTTGAGTACCACTGCATAGTACTTTTAGGTTGAAGTCGAACTAGGAGGAAAGAGGTGCTAGATTTAGCTACAGGACCCGGTACTCTATATCCCATTAAGAAAATTACTTCACCTTATTACTACCATCAAACACACTCAAGTTTTAAATCAAGGCATACCAACCACATAACCCATTGGCTTGCATTTCCATCAATAACAGTATTAAAGTCTATCATTACTACAGCTACTTCATGGATCTCCCCATTAAGACCAACAAATTCAATCATTCTCACTAAGATTTTTGCCAAATAACTCCTTCTTAACTATCTCACGTAATGAAAGTTCATCTTCTTCTTCCCCTTCTTCTATAAACTTAGCTCTAGAAATCACATCAAAATTTTCATCTTCAAAAACACCTACTCCCCCACCTAACACACTACTACACGTCCACAACCACCATCATACTAACATATGGAGGGTAATTAAGCGACCCAAGCTTAAGCATCATGATTGGTAGTAACATTATTAGACCATCACTCATACTTATTGCACTACTCAAGGAGGGACATGAGGTGAAGATACAATAGAATAGACATGAAGTGCTTCATATATCAAGTGTTTGGACCATAAGTAAAGAGTCGTTTGGCACACAACACTACATTATTTCCATGGACATGGGTGCATATATTCTTGAGCTATTTAGCATTAAGTTGGAATTTATGTAGTTAACAACTACGACAAGGATTGCCACTTGAAGCGATTAATCCTCATTTAAAGAACTGAAATTTCCCATGAGTTAGCATAAACTTTATCACTTTGACTATTCTGGCATAAAATAATTCAGTGACATGTAAAACATATTTTCTTAGGACCAGGCATGTTGTGAGACATAGATTTGGATCATGAGCAACATAACATATGGCTTGGATACTTGGAATATTGGATCACTGAGGGGAATTATTGCTTCTTATTTGGAGATTGGAATATGACATGAATACATATGACATTGGTAGATGTCTATTCAAATCGAAGTACAAGAAGCTTGCTTGAATAGGAATTGATTTATCATGATTCTTACTTAAAACTTGACACCACAAGAAAATTCAGAAACTGCTTTAGTCCATCATCTCCCCCTTAGATCAATGTAACACTCCTAGACTTGCGGACATAACCTCATATCAAGTTTTATAGCCAAACTCTCAACGCAACAGAGACATCACCATATACTCAAAATCTAAACTCTCCTTGATAAAATGTACTCTAAAGGCCTTGCTTTCTAAAAATGCTACTTTTAACTTTTGCTAGCCTCTATAGCCATCACTCTACAACTCCCACTCTTATGAGCGCACATATCCACACTCCATATCACAAAAGAGGAGTATCAATATATACATGAACATAAAATCCTATCATTAATCTCTAATACTATGACACTAAATTCTTCCTAGTAAATCCCATTTTGAGGACAATAATCGTATTTTCTTCTAACTCCCAAAGTCATCAACTTACGACTAAGATTTTCACAGGAATAGACATCCACATTCTAAACAATTAACATTCCATCTTCAGTTCTTTAGAATGCTATCATTAAACATCTAATCACATAACCTACAACTTACCAAAATTTGTAAAACTATACCAAAGGCTCGTATTGCCTACCTATATCTCCTCAATTCAACTCTAAAGAACACCATAAATCAACTTCCCAGACTTCAGCATACTATAGATTCAAGAACTAAATCTAGGTACACAAAACACTTATACACATAAAACTTTATCTAACAACCTGCTACCTGGGGTTCAACTTATATATTCTTATATACTCACATTCTTATCCACTTAATGATTCAACCATAATTCATCATTTTAACACAAGACCTCATGTACACATATACCTCATGATTACCACTTAAACTTTTCATAAATTATCAACCCAGGCCATTTCACACATCACATCAAGCCTGCTAATTAATTCAAACAAAACATGCATCATTAATCTTAAACTACTACTCTTACCACCACACTTCACATATCAAGTTAAAGCCTATGGTCTAGCGTCAATCATGTACCACCAGTGAAGAATAACACATACTATACTAGCCCATTAGATTGGGAAGTCAGCCCAAAATACTTTATTTTATTTAACTACTACCTTCAATCACGCCCCCTCCGCGACATTACTACTACACCTCAAAATCTACTACATATCTTCTCACAAGTAGTACTAGCTTACAACTACTAAAGTAAAGAAAATCAAGGGGGGTAAAGTCACTAAATAAGAATAGATGACCTTAGTCTTATGATATGACCTATTACAATCTTACCAATATATTCCACCTCCTTACATCAGATTTACTTACCCATACTTACATCCCCACTAACTTCAAATTCCATATGCACTAATGAGTCTCTACCCATAACTTATTGACTAATATACTCCTTGTCATTCACAACCTACATATAATTTCTACAGCTACCATGACTATCCGTTCTGAGATCCTTCCATATTTTGAATAAATAATAATTATAACAAGCCATTTCCTTCACAGACTACCATAAAATCTACAAATATTGCTACCACATTAGTCTATCACTATAAAATGGAAACCCACTACTCAATCCATGGTTCTATAACTAAAACTATTTATTTATGCAAAAGTCACAATCACTCTAATTATTAACCTTGTGACTTTATGTTTACAACTTCTGCACCATCTCACTACCAATAGGTCATGACACTTTAACATACACTACTACTCAGGTTGAAATACAGTTCCAATAGTCTGCAACATATCATTACCCTTATGCATGACATCTGCAACATGAATTTTGAAAAAGAACTAAATACACTTTGTACCTCAGGCTGAAAAACATGATTTTTTTAGGATAAAGGTATACACTCGAATCAATGCACCTTGAAACACTAATGGCTCCTATTAATTCCTTGCGATATCTCATAACTTTTATGGACAACTCAATCAAAAAGAACCATATCGCTGGGTAGTTAGACTCTTAGATTTATATCGTCTCGACAATAAGGCATGGTCCATGAAATTAGAACAAGGAAGGGATTTTGATAACTTTCTTATATACGTCGCTTATCTTGAACTAGATTCTAAAAGAATAAGAAACAACTCCTAAGTACCCGTTAGCCTCCTGATTATAAGTGTGGTGAATAACACAACCATAAGCAAGTATCTACTATAAATAATTTCACAGATACCTTGGGACCATGAGTCGTGCTCTGATACCAAGTTTGTCATGACCTAAACTGAGGCCCTGTCCACGATGAACATCCCAAAAAGTAAAGGCCCAAAAGCCCTTCTCTAATTTGCAATCATATACATAATTCATGTATTGTAAGGAAAATATAGAAAACATGATAAAACAGAATCATGGTTATTTTTTTAAATCAACTGAACAATACAAAATGAGTTCATGAAACATTCAAAAACATGTGACACTAGTCTGCAAAATCTCTAACAACTCAAAACACTATTGTCTAAATATTGGGACAAAGCCCCTAGTCGGGCCATAAACTAAAATGAAATATCAATGTCAAATCAAAAAAGCCTTCCAAAATAAGGAAGGCTCACCAACTGAAACATTGAACAACCCAATCTACTAGTTAGAAGGACCCCAGGACTGTGTCTCAGATCCTGAAATATAGGGGGTCAATACAGATGTATTGGTATGCAGAGTAATCCAAAATAATGTATTTATATATATAACATAAGAAAGAGAAATTCATAAAATATTTTACAATTAATATATGAAAATACATGGGCACACTTTAAAGACTTTGAAATATTCTTTGAATCCACGGCTCACTCTTTAACTTACTTCTGAGCTAGGTGGTACACCTTACAAGTTTGATATTCCACGGGCTATATGGAATACTCCCTTAACTCGGTGTCTAAACCCCCTACCCAAGTTTACCGTAAGGGTTAAAGTTCGTGGATAGTTTGGTACACCCCCTTACAAGTATACTGTGGCATCACCCTTACATGATGTCAACATTATTCTCTTTTTAGGATAACACCCGTATCGACAACTACGATTTTCAGTGATGAGCCCTTACACTCAAACACCTTCTTTGGGTAACCACCTAAATCTCTTTAAGCTTATTTTTAGTCTATTCTAAACATGCATCTTTCTGAAATTACATTCTAAAAAATTGAGTAAAAATTTGTATTTTAGTCTATTCTCAATCTGCTATGCCATTCATCTATTTTGGTATCATCATACTAAGACTTGCAAGTTGTATGTCTAAGCCATATACTAATTTGCATTAGTTGCTTCAATCCAATCAATTTAGTTGACCACCAAAATCATTTAACAATGCAAGAGTGTTCTTGTTTTCAAAGGATATTTCAAACTATGTAAGGATTATCTCTTTTCCAGATTTCAACAAACATGTGGTGGTCATGTATTTTCTAAAAAACCATGCAATCTCTTTGAATGACCAATTTTCATTTATATCAACAAGTATCACCTTCTCTTTAGTTCATATAAAAAATCAAGGCTTAAACAATTGTAAAGAAATTTGAATCATGCTTTTTAATATGAAATTGAATAATTCATAACATATGAAAACAAGAAGCTTTACCACAAGAGAGGGATTTTAATTTTTCATGATTTCAATTCAATATTAGAATTCAAAAATCCATACATAATTTTATATGAGTACAATTCTAATTTAGGGGAAGGACTTAAGACCAAAATATTATCAGAAAAAGGATTTCACAATGCACAATTGTAAATGTAAATTCAACACCCATTGCAAATTGATTATTTATTAACATTTAAGCATTATCAAAATAATTTCACCATGACCATGTAGTGTAGGAAAACCCCACCTACCTTATATTACTTAGCTTAAAGAGTAGAACTTGAATCTTGATTTGTTTCTTAGAAATCTTGAACTGAAGGATTGATTGTTGATCTTTGATGAAAACACTAATTTCTCTTGTTCTTTAGAGTAGAGGATTTGATAAGTTGAAAACTGTTAAATATGTGTTATAACTCTTAGGTTTTGATTTATATTCGTGGAGAAGGAGTTTGCGATGGGAAAGTATCAAAATACCCATTAAAAATGGCCTATTTGAGTAACTCGGCCTCGACTAACTGTTTGGTCGATAGACCATTAGTCTGGTGATAAACCATCACTCCATCCATCAGTTCTTGGCCTGAGAACAAGCTCACTGCCTGAGTTTTGATAGAAATCTTGGATGGCCGTCACTGGATTGACAGTCCGTCAGTCTGGCCATCACAATTCCGCAAACTGACACCTCTTTGGAAAATGGGCAAAACTTTTTTCTTCGATATCGGATTAAGGGAAAACTGGTGGCGTTGGAAAAAAGACTCAAAGAACTTTCCTTAGATATCTAGTAGGTCCTCATACTCATTATATACAAGAAGTTATAGTCAATGGAAGTTGACATAAGTTTAGATGTTCACCAAAACTTAATCGATAGAAGAGTTTTCAATTCATCTTTGAGTTAGGGAATTTTTATGACCTCAATTAATACTCAAAGGTATTCACACACTATAGGATTGATCATTATACATATATATCAACAAAGAATCATTGGGTTTTGTCTATACGCAGAGGAACGATGGTTTAAATTCTAGCCCGAAAGTGTGGGGGGTTACAGATGAACTCAAAAGCATTCTCACACTCAATAACCTAGAAGTTAGGTGTTTTAACCTTCAAAAACTTTATCAACAACTTATGTTCTGTACCAATCATCATCGAATCCTAAACTAGATAACAAAAAACATCATTCCATGAAGCTTTATTTATTCAAGGAGCCATAGCAATAATAGGATAAACAACAATAGCCTAAAAAGCTGATACCGTAGGTGTAGCTCCAGTACTCTACCAAGCTTCTCAGAAAAGCTAACTATTATTGAACAACCTCAACAGGCATAGGGATAGTGTTTCAAACCTAGTTGCATCCACCACCTTGAGATCCACTCTTTTCCCATCAACTACTTCCATTTCCTAAACATGATCCTAATATAAAAGAGGTAATACTGACCTTTTAAGGATCTGGCAAACCGTTTCTTGAGCTTCATGCCTGGCAGCTGTGACTTGTCCCCTTCTTCCCCTACACTTTCTTTCACTAGTCCTCTTTCTCTTATGGCTGGCTCCATAGTTAGAACAACTAGTGAAGGGGTACCTCATTAGGTTTTATTGGATCAAGTATTCAATAACTGTGGACAAAAAAATTAAGAAGATTAACTTCCAATTTGGATCACCTAATACTAATTGGAATCAAGTTATTGCACAAAAAAAGAAGAATGAAAGATTTTCAAAAGCCCAATAGCCTCATGAAGAAAATTAAAGATATCTTTGTACCTTTCCATGAAACTTTACTGGACTTGTTTTCGTATAAATATATCAAATAACCTAGTCTCTGGTACCAACTTTTTCATAACCCAAACCATTCATAAAGGCACTCACACTACTTAACTGGTGGGAGAAGCATCTACCTTAAAACACCATCTTAAAATCAACACTAAAGAGATAATAAAATTAATCCATCAATAAAGATATTCAATTCTAAATAAAAAGATAAGTAGAAGTAAGATACCAAACAATGTATTAATCAAACTAACCCAAGGAACCAAAAGTTATTCACACTAAAAATACTTTAAAATGTCAAGGAGGGATGCAACCATAAAAACTAAAATGAAAAACAACTGGAATCACTGATGAGCTCTCATAAGAGGCATTGGAATATGTGTTGCCCCTAAAAATGTAAGAGCATGTATATTATCAATACATAAGAAAACAACGGTGTATGATAGGGCCATTTAGCCAACACAAGATGTGATTATGAACACATAACCACATTATAGTACAATAAGTTAATTCATACTCAACCAACATACACTTTGCAGCACAACCATCACATAAACAACATAGGATTTCAGTTAACAAGTCCACATATTATCATCAAGTAAAGTTCAATAAAACCAAGATAAGAAGTTAAGAATTATTAACCAATAAATGTACTCCTCGATTCACTCATGGAACCGTAAAACTCACCTGGCCCCCTAGTCATGACCTATAGGAAATAATTTTTATCCATGTATTGAATCCCAAACACAAGTTTCTTTCAACCTTATTTCACCAATAACTTGTGAGAATGTTACAAATACCAAAACATCTCACATTTAACAATGAGGTAGGTTAACATCATACAAGAATGTAATATAATTTACATTGACCTCACCAAACAACATGCACTAAAAAGACACAGATCAAAGTAGTTGAGATGCACATATACAACACCATTGCCTAACTCAAACAAAGATTTCATAACTACTCTAAGCAGGAGTTGTGCCCTTCCATGCTATTTCCACTTGCCCTTGGTTTAGAACATGCATATAAACATAATTAATAAAATAACCTACCATGTTGGGAATTATAACTCACTAACAACCCCTAAGGTCTAGTTCATTGTCATTTCTTTCCCGTTCTAGGGGTTTTCTATCGTAATTCACCTAAAACTATCAATTCCATAGATTATTTAGTGAATTAAAAGAATGCAAGACTAAATTAATGATTACATAATTTCCTTCCTTGCACTATAAAACAAAAAAATTAGCCATAAAACCCTCTTCGAGCTTCATAAATTATTAATTTTAAGGCTTAATAATTAATTTTATGTTAATGGGGATGAATTTCATACTTACGAAACAAAATCAAGAAAATCTGGATGGAATCGCCCAAATTGCCCCTTATTTTCCCCAAAATGAGTTTTGAAAAAACAAACCATTTTGAGTTGAAAAATTAATAAAATCTGAAACTTTCACCGCTATAGTATCATTGACCAAGTTTGACCGTCGCTATAACGACAATTTCTCTGATATAGCTACACCATGCTATAGCGGCATGCATGACACTATAGCATTTTTTATGGGACTGGATGTCCAATTTTACCTAAAAATCTTAATTTTTGCAACACACCTTAAACCAGGGTGATTCCAAATAATGTCCTTTACAGTAAGATCAATTTCAGTAATTTCACTTACCCATATTTGATTTGGAAAATTTGTACCAGTTCCTTATTATCAAATCTTTCCCGAATCAATTTTGTATTTTTCTAAATCATACCTCGCTTATATTTACCTCAAAACTAGCCTAGCATGGAATTTTTAACTTCAAAATTGGGAAGAATTTTAATACGAAACTTTGAGAGGAAGTTTTAAACATAACAACAAAAATGATTGTTACACCACTGTAGTCATCGAGAGTTATAATATTGTTCTTCAAAATTGGCTACAAAGAAAGTATCAAATCAAGAGCAACAACATAAAAATATTGCATAAAAATTAGAGAAGTAAATGAGAGAATTCACCGAAAAATAAGCGATAGTTTATGCCCCAAAAGAAGAAGCTATAGAAGACTAAACCTAAAACGGTTAATGATGTGGAAAATGCATCTGAACAGAATTGCCTAAGTAGAAATTTCTTGGAGCAAGAGAACACAATTTTCTCTCTCACAACTCTAGAGAATGGTTGAAGCTTTATTTTCTCTCTTCTGCATATACAAAATAAGACCTAGAGAAGTATTATATTTGTCCCATAATAATCGGGCTATGGGAAATACTGGGTTGATTTAACTTGGACTTTATTTATCCACATAGGAAAAAACTACACATAACACAATAATCACGACCTGAGAAATCGGGTCATGACATGATTATAATTCTTTTTCCCTAAAAATTTAGGGAAAACAACTAGACTCTATTTCAATACTTTCCCAAGCTTATTGAATCCTAAAGATTATTAATTCTAGAGTTGTGCTATCATAGGTTCATATCAACAATTCTGTAAGAATGACTAATACTAGGCAGATATATACTTCGCTTCTCCAGATAATATTAAAGTTCAATGGAAGTGTTTGATCTTTGCATATACAACAAAACCTATGGTCAGATTTATTATACGGTTAAATGCAAGGAAGGTTGTTAACAACGGATAGACTACTAAAATGAGGAATTCAAGTTGACAAACATTGTCCTTTTTGTATGAATTATGATGAGTGTACCAATCACTTATTTGTCACTTGCTAGTATGCTAATAATGTTAATAATGTTTAGAATATGTTGAGGTAGTGTATACAACAACAACCTATAATAGCTACTACCCGGGAGCAACATAAGAGAATTATCATCCAGTGATCAAAAGGAAAGTACCACTCGGATCTTTTCTTTAAGCTTATCCACACAAAGTCTTTTCACGGTTTGTGGACTATAACGAATGTGAATATTTTTTAAATGAAAACCAAATTGGGGCTAGTAGCACAAAATAACTTGCATGTATCTTTAGTATTAGGACACCAACTACGCTGCAACCATTAATCATAAGATTGTTTGGATATCGGCTTTCTAAAAGCTAGTTTTTTCTTGTTCTACCTTTAGATACCTGGATGTGTATATATCTAGTCATGGTTTCGCAAATGCTTATTTTAGTAATCAATAAAAGTTGCTAATTTCCAAGAAAAATGTTAACTAGTTGTTATAAGTAGTGTCTCTAAAATGGAAGAAACTATAGTCTTTCTTACTAGAAAAATAGAAACTAATTACAATTGTATCTAGAAAAAAATCCAATAAGAATAATAAACTATATCTCCAACGAAAAATGTTAGTAATATACTCAAACAATCTATATTTTGGTTGACTCTAAATATATGAACGTCTTTAGATGTATAATGATGTGCTACAAAAATATAGTACTTTCGGCACTTAAAATAAGGAAAATAAGAAAGTTTCTGAGGCTTTTTTGTTAGATACGATCCGTTTTAGGTGTACTTTGCAATAAACCAAGTTTTGGATGCTAAGTTCGTAAAGAAGGTGAAAAGGTTGTTTTGGATACTTTTAAAGCAATTATGGATGTTTGGGATTCTTTTCAGCTTGATCATGATCAATGAATGTTTGAGAGACGAAGAAGAGCTAAAAAACTGACTCCCAGTACCTACTAAGTCAACCTATAGACTGCACGTAGACCTACGGACTACATATGGACAAGGCAGGTGCCAAAAACTAAAAAATCAAGAGAGATGACTTGCAAGAAACTGTCCATCTGCAACCTACGGTTTGCACCTGTGCCCTACGCCAGACAGCTGGTACTACCTACTCGTGTGCCAGACCGTAGGCACCGAGAGCAGGTGGCCACTGACCCATTTTTCTTCTAGTTCATTGGGCTTTGTTTTTAGGGTTTTCTCATGTACTATAAATATCCATCATGTACCTTTTAGTAGGAGTAATGCTCTTTTAACACTCTAAAATATATTTTTATTTCAAGATCCATCTTTGATCTTGGGATTTTCTTGTATTGACTTTGACTGATTATTTAGTTAATATTTGTGGGTTTTTATCCATCTTATCATTGTGATTTCATTGATATTTCTATTGTGAACGTTATTGATTTCTTTACAATCATCAGTGGCTAAAACCCATAGCTAGGGTTGTGGAAACCTCGTTAAATTGATGAAGTAGAAGAAGTTTAATTTTTTATCTAAACCAATACTAATGGCATGTATTGCTTTAAATTTTTATCTAAACCAATACTAATGGCATGTATTGCTTTATATTAGTTATAATTGATTTCTTAATGGGTGCACACATTAGGATACTGCCTAGGTATTGCTAGTTACTCCAATAGAGTAGTAGTGACTAGGAAAAGATAAAGACAACAATAATTTGGAATTTAAGTGTCGATTTACACTTCTAGGTTCTATATATGTAACATGGTTAGATCTAATAACTAGAGATTCAAAAGGTAATAGTTAACTAGGATCAAGAAAAGGGTTAATAATGTGAGACCCTGAGAAACAAAAGGTAAAGGGTAAAATCCTTGTACTGATCCAAAAAACTATAGAAGGTGCATAACTTATTGATTCTACATGCAAGATATTGGATTAGTTCAACAACGCATGATAAGACTATGGGGTTGAGAAGATAGAGGGAACACAATCCTTCCTTTTGTTCACTTACGGCTAATTTCAATCAAGTTAATACTATTCTTTGTTTGAGATTACTAGAAACAAAACCTCCCAATTACTTTTCTTATTCTGCACATTGACTACAACCACTGAGATCTGCTAAACAAGGTGTTCCCTTGGGATTTGAACCCAAAATTAGTTTGGTTACTATACATTGATAGTGACCGTATCATTATAAAATAGGAGGTGATGCTTGGACATCATCAAGAAATTGATGCAGTTGCTAGGGAACATGGTGTTTGTAGTGATTCAAGTTATTTTTAGTTTTTGATTTTTTCTTTTAGTTTTTGTTCTTTGTTGGGCATACGCCGGTGTTTTCCTAGCACATGGAGTATAGGAAAATCCTTATTCTTAGTAAACTTGAATCAATAGAGGATCATTCAAAAACTTGGTAGGATATTTAAGTAGAAAAGAGTTGATAATCTTGAAGGGGTTCATGATGATGTACTTCTACCCAAAGGAGTGTAAGATATTATTGATCATCTGACTGGTGAGCTTATTGCTCAAGCTAAAGTAGAGAATAGAGCAACGGAAGAATCTCAGAGATTAGCTAGAGAGGTAGAGCTTGCTGAGATGAGACAAGCAACAGACTGTCGAGCATCACTCGGTGGAAACCCGAATAGAGCTAGAGGTACCCATGTTTAATTAATCCCTACATATCAGTACATACAACCATACATAAATAAGGATGAAGATTTTGGATATGTTGAACCGGATGATATTTGAGCTATAGTACCTCCTGGTCTGCCCCTAGATATCAAATTCAACATCAAAAGTGCCATGATCCAACTTCTAAATTTGAAGGGTGTGTTTGCAGGATTGCCTACCTATGATGAAAATTAGTACCTTGAAAAGTTCATTGGGATCTTCACCTCATATACCATTTTAGGGGTAGATTAACATGCACTTACATTGAGGTTTTTACCTTTCTTACTTATAGGGGAAGCATCTTTATTGTTAGGGGAATTGCCAAGAGACTCTATCATGACTTAGAACTAGTTGCACAAGAAATTCTTAAATAGGTTCTTCCCTCCATCAAGGATATTATAGATCAAGGATAAGATCTGTAACTTTAGGCAGTTGCAGTTAGAGTCCATGTACGAGGCTTGGTTTAGAAAAATCTTAGAACGATGCCAAATCATCAATTGTTAGGGACGATCTTATCAGAGATATTCTATAAAGCCCTGACCATCAGTTCCAAAGCCTTGGTAGACACCATCTCTGGATGAGATTTCATAAGACTACATTGTGAGGAAGTGCCAGACATGTTAGAGAAGATTTTACTCACTAAACAAGGGTGGAAAACTTAAGAGGCTGCATAGGGATCTGGTACTTATTGTATTGGTGCCTCCTGCGACTAAAAAGTAGCAAATAATATTGTAGCACAAGAAATTGTGTTACTAAGGACTAATATAGGGGTACTATCAAAGAAGTTTATTGTAGTGACTTCTGAGAAAGTGAATGTAGTAGCAACATAGGGGTTATCTTCCAAAGTATTTAAGTCAAAACTGCATGAGAAAGATAATTATCTGGATTATCAATTGGTAGGTTTAAGCCCAAGGGTAAGGGAACCAAGGTCGGAACGATTATGACAGATACAAAGACCGTAGAAGGGAGTAAGATATTAATTGGAGGAAAAAGGATGACTACAAAGTGAATGGAGACAGATACATTCAACTTGGTAGACGTGATGCAGAATCAAAAATAGAAAAGATACTGGCTAAGTTGTTGAAGGGTCAAGAACATGAAGAGACCACTTAAGGAGATAACGACCGATATTTTAGGGTTGACCTATAAGGTTGAGTCACATACCACTACTATTAGGAAGTTGGAGTACCATTTTGGGTAGATGTCAACAACACTGGACCAGAGGTAGCCACATAGAGCAAAATTTAAGAAATGATGGTCATGTACTTACTATTACCACATGGAATGGTATCACTACTGTTGATCCCCCACTACCTGCTTCTAAAGTTATTGATGATGAGATACTTGTTATTGAGTCTGAGAAGGTAACAGGCGGGAAAGGTACATATGTTGAAGATAAAGGTAAGGGTTTGGTCATTGAGCGAAAAGTCAGACATATCATGAGACCGCCCTTACCTTTTTCTTTGTGATTAAGGAAAAAGAAAGAGAAAGGTAAGTTCAGGTAGTTTATTAAGATACTGGGAGAACTGAGTTTAAATAAATATCTTTTTGAGGCATTAGAGAAGATGCCTGGATATGCCAGGTTCATGAAGCAGTTAGTAAAAAGGATGAAAGGAGTGACTTTTGAGGATATTGATGGCGTGCACCACTTTAGTGTAGTTACGACTAGGTATTTTATGCAGAAAATGGGTGATCTCAGAGAATTCACTATACCATGCACCGTTGGGTCATCCCAATTTTCCTGAGTCTTGTATTATTTAGGGATAAATGATAATTTGATACCACTGGTTGAATTCAAGGAATTAGGCTTAAGCACTCCAAAACTAACTTCGATGCGGCTATTGATGGATGATCGTATAGTGAAGAAGCCTATGGAAATATTATTTGATGTGATTGTGAGGGTGGATAACTTTATATTTCTATCTGACTTTGTCATCTTGGACAGTGAGGTTGACATCAAGATGCCCATTATCTTGGGAAAACTATTTATGGACACTAGCAGAGTTGTGGTTGATATGGAACAACGTGAGCTAAAATTCAAAGTCAACAATGAGGAGGAAATATTCAACATTCAAAAGTCAATGAATTATCCAACCGACATAAGGTTATTGTTGGTGATTTATTGTATTGTTGACCTTAGAGGATATTGATGGTGGATGTATTTATGCATTCCATCGCTACTATTCTAGCCTATTTGGCCTTTTTTTAGGACGATTCATGTGATTAATGGGGTGATAATTATATAAATGATCATTTATGTGTCCAATTATAGGTTCACAATGTAAAATGGTCGATTCACATGTGTTTTGATTCAATTTGAGCATTTAGAGTTCAACCAAGAAAAGTAGTGTAACTAGCTTGAGCTAGGTATTTTTTTAGTCTATTGTGTTGGGTTATAATGTATTTTAATGAGTTAATAAGGTTTTTAGTATGTATTATATGTGAAACAACTTAGTAACAATGTTCAAGGGCTAATTGGATCAAGAAAAGAGTCAAAACATAAGTTAAAGCTCAATGTGAATTTAGCCTATGCTTAGCCCGTGTTTCTAGTTCATCGTTGAGGATGTTGTGTTGCTTTGAGCTATAAATTATTGGTTTTAATGCTATATAATGCTTTTTTAATGGGATATGATAATATATGAAGGATTTACAAGCTTTAAATAAAGTGGAAAAAAACTAAAAAATGGCTTGGAATGGATCACAGAAGCACAAAACACAACTTGACGCCAATTTGGATATCTGACAAGTATTAGAAGTGTGTCGGAACGTGAGAAGCCAAAACAGTGAACCAATGCAAACTTGACGCGTCATGTCGATGTGGTAAAGATAATAATCGATGCGGCATGTCACTAGGTTCGCAGATGACCAGAAACTATTTCCTTGTTCAATAGGGCATGGACTATTTCTTCCACTATAAATAAGACATTATTCACATTTTTTTACTATCTTTTGGACATCCTTGGAATATATTGGAGGATACACAACTTATTTTTAGGGTTTTTATTATTCTTTTATTTTATTTTAATTCATGTTTTGTATCCCCAATCCAAGGGATTGGATGATGAATATTCCTATTAAAGGCTAAAACTCCCCTTCCGGGGTTAAGGCCAAGATCATGACTACTTTCATTTTGAATTAATTTTGTTTAAATTACTTATCATTATGGTTGTTTCTTTATTCTTGTTTTAACTATTTTGAGGATTGACCACCCTTAGAATACATCAATCGTCAAACTTGTGATCTCGAAAAAATGAAATAGGGGGATAGAACATGGGAATAAGAAAAGTATGGTTCTTGTTTCTTTATAAATTAGGAGATTTGAATTAGTATCTAGGACAAGGATATACTTATATACCTTACTTGATTCACATGTAGGATAATATTTTTAAAGAACTTAAGTGAACTTTACATCCCCGCTGAATGATGTAGTTGTAAAGTTCAACTTAGGTAAAGAATTAGAGGTTGGGAAACCATAATCATGCAATTAACCCTATGAATCAACAACCAAGATAAGTAATTTAATGAATAATGTTCAATAACATAGTATGATTGGTCTTAAGCCTTAACCCTGGGCTTCAATCCCTTGATTGTCCTAAGTTATTACTTTTTCGCATTAGTTAGTTTCTTTTTAGTTATCAATTCTAAAACTCTATTTGTTACTTTTCTCAATTTGTTAAACTAGAATTGGATAAGCGGTGAACGCAATTCCCTGATAAATCGATACTTGGGCTTTCTTGAAGCTGCTTTTCTACTTGATAAGATAATATACACTTGCGTGTGCGCTTGGGTGCTGTCAAGTTTTTGAAGCCATTATCGGGGAGTTGTTATTAGGAAACTATCTTATTTTTAGTTTTTGTATACTAAGTTGTAAATAGTTTTTGTTTAGTTTCTTTTTATTTTTCTTTATTTTTATTTTTCTCACACTTTTCTCGAGATGTCAATCTGGGATAGATGATTTTCGAGTGATGGCAGTTCTTGCTGTTTTTGTAGAGAAAACCACCTTGTGGCTTATTGCCTAGATTTTATGAAAGCGCGTGGACGGAACCTTCACAATATGATGCGGATAATTCGAGGAAGTCTGAGTACCCAAAAACTAATATTGTGAAAATTATTAAGGAGACACCACTTCCACCATGTCTACAGTGGCCAAGAAAAGAAATATATGGGGAGGATATTAGCCATAGTGTGGAGCAAACACAAGAATCACAACCTCTAGATTGTCATCTTGATCATGAGATTGAAATTGAGAAGGTGAATAAACATGAGTGTGTAGTAGATTGTGTAAATTATGAAGGAGGATTTGTTGGGCCACAATTGAAACACTTTTTTACATTATGTTTAGATAATGTCTTGTCTGTGGAATCATTTAAAATAGTGGATGAGTGTGAAGATAAGGAACAAAAATTCTATATTCTTGATATTACACCGGACAAGAAACATAAAAACACACCTCACTTTAAGGCTGAGTGGTTTAATATGCATATTCTATTACTCAGTTCATTAATATTTGTACCACCATCCTATGAGCGAGGGAAAAAGATGGATGCGATGTTAGGGGTGAAATTTATATACTCAAGGTGAAGGAAAAAGTTGATATGGGTCATGCCGCGATACTAAATTAGGTGCTTTTTGTGAGGCAACCCAAGCTAAGGTACGTTTTTTTTTAATTTTTAGTTTTTGTTTCACATAGTTTTTATTTTTTATTGTGTCCCACGTTAATGAAAAGTCTGAGTACCATAAAATAGAGCTTGAAGCATAGCAAAGAACGAGTGTGGGGTTCCCACGAATCTCCTTTATGTGTTAAGATGCTACTAGCTAGGGCCTAGAGGCCTCAGGGAGTATTTCTATCTCTTACTTTTAAATTCACTCTGGGTACAAAGTAGATTTTTAAGTGTGGGGTGGGGTAATTCTTAAATTTTAGCTAAATTTACTTTTTTTTGTGTAAGATATTCTTGTTAGTGCTATTTTTTATTACATGATGCAAGTGTTTTAGGCTCTTAGGCTCATGTTGTGACTCTTGTATTTGCGGCTTAATTTTGAATTCATGCTATTGTTGGTTGGGAGTCTATGATGATCCTATTGAATTGAGCATGTGCCATGTGCATGTGAGATTATTGTATATTCATTGTTGCATGTGATGTTTAGAACTTTTCCGGTGTGTGTGTGAAGCAAAATAAAGAGTGAGTTTATGAGATAATTTAGGCATTTCTTTGATAGCCTTGTTTTTTATCCTCTAATTGTCCTACCCTTGTGCATTATCCTCCATTGCTTCTTTAGTTTTTTCTTTACTAACTTCATATGTAACCTAATCCCTTGTTTGATAGACCATAATTTGATCCAAAAAGCCCTAAGTGCTTAAATGAAAAAAAAGAAGAATTTTGAATTAGTAAGGAGTTTGAGAAAATTGAAGAAAAATAAAAGGTAAAATTGATGCCCCAAGGTAATTTTTATTGGTGTTGATAATTGATGTATGGTTGATTGATGTGATATAATTGATGTTAGAAATATTTTCATGGTTGTGAAAAAATAAAAAAGATTGATTGTTTTGGTAATAAACTATATGCTCACCAAGTATTTGTGAAAATGCTTAAAAGAGATGTGGTAAAAACAACAGATATGGATGATGGAAAGTTGTAATTTGGTTGTTAGAGATTTGTTTTAAATGTATGATGTAGTGTATTAAATATCTTAGAGAGGTTAGTCACTATTCTTGGCCAAAATAGTTCCTACCCATCCCTTAGCCTACATTACAACCCAAAAAAGACCTATTTGATCCTAGGTTCATCATTCGAATATTAGTGCAGCATGACACTAGGGGCAAGCCTATGTTTCATTATGTGTAATTTGTGAATTCTTTGTGAGAGTGAGCATAGCTTAATTTGTATACCCATTATGATAAGTACTTTACTGTAAGTATTTATGGGTAACTCTCTTATTGTGAGGCCACATGTTTGATGATTGTGGGTAATTTGTAAGATGTCTTATATTGAGAAATATGCATGAGTTTTCCATATATTGAGTAAATTCTTGAAGCTAGGATGTTTTGGAGTAGGATTCTTGAGCTTTCAATTATGTAAAACATGCTTAGTGTTGTAAACTTTCATTCCACGTAGTCATTGTAGTGCTATTTATTGCATGTATTAGAAGTGTGGAGTCTTCCCAGCTCATAATGCTTTTAGTAAAGATTTGTTCAAGGACAAACAAGGATTTAAGTATGGGGTGGTGATGTTGGGTGTATTTACGCATTCTAGAGCTACTATTCTAGCCTTTTTAGCCTTGTTTAGAGGGCGATTCATGTGATTAATTGGGTGAAAATTATATAAATGATAATTTATGTGTCCAAGTATGTGTTTACAATGTTTAATTGTGGATTCACATTAGTTTTTATTCAATTTGAGCATATAGAGTTCAAACGAGAAAACTAGTGTAACTACCTTGAGCTAGGTGTTTATCTAGTCTACTGTGTTGGGTTATAATGTATTTTAATGAGTTACTAAGGTTTTTATTATGTATTATACATGAAAAAACTTGTTATAAAGTTCAAGGGTCAATTGGATCAAGAAAAGATTCAGAACAATAAGTTAAAGCTCAATTTGAATTTAGCCTATGCTTAGTCGTGTTTCTAGTTCATCGTTGAGAATTTTGTGTTGTTTTGATCTCTAAATTATTGTGTTTAATGCTATAGGATTCTTTTTTAATGGACTATTATGATATAGGAAGGATTTACAAGCTTTAAATAAAGTGGAAACAACTAAAAAAGGCTTGGAATGGATCACGGAAAAACAAAACACAGCTTGACGCCAATTTGGATACTTGAAAAGTATTGGAAGAGTGTGGGCATGTGAGAAGGATTCTTGGAATGTGCGATATATCAATGGATTCAGAAGGCACCCAAAACAGTGAACCAATGTGAAGTCTACACGGTGCATTACTGGGTTTGCAGATGACCAAAAACTGTTTCCTTGTTCAACAAGGCATGTGCTATTTCTTCCACTATAAATAGGACATTATTCATGTTTTTTTACTAACTTTTGGACATCCTTGGAAGCTATTGGAGGATACACAACATATTTTTAGGGTTTTTATCATTCTTTTATTTTAGTTTTTTCATGATTTGTATCATTAATCCAAGGGATTGGATGATGAATATTCCCATTAAAGGCTAAAACTCCCTTTCCCCAATTAAGGCTAAGATCATAACTACTTTCATTTTGAATTAATTTTGTTTAAATTGCTTATCATTATGGTTTTTTGTTTATTCTTGTTTTAACTATTTTGAGGATTGATCACTCTTAGAATGCATCAATTGTCAAACTTGTGATCTCGGGAGAGGAAATAGTGAGATAGAACTAGGGAATAAGAAAAGTATGGTTCTTGTTTCTTTGTAAAATAAGAGATTTGAATTAGTATCTAAGACAGGGATGTACTTAGATACCTTACTTGATTCACGTGTATGATGATAGTCGGAAAGAACTTAAGTGAACTATTCCATCCCCGCTTAATGATGTAATTTATGGTTCAAATTAGGTAAAGGATTAGAGATTGAGAAACCATGATCATGCAATTAACCCTACGAATCAACAACCAAGGTAAGAGATTAAGCAAATGAAGTTCAATAACATAGTATAATTGGTCTTAAGCCTTAACTCTAGGCTTCTATCCATTGATTGTCCTAAGTCATTACTTTTTTGCATTAGTTTAGTTTCTTTTTAGTTATCAATTCTAAAACTCTATTTGTTACTCTTCTCAAATTTTTAAACTAGAATTGGATAGGAGTTGAGTCCCTAAGAGATCAATACTTGGGTTTTCTTGAATCCACTTTACTACTTGATAAGACCACGTATGCTTGCGTGTATGCTTGGGTGGTGTCTGTATTCCTTTGGGTATCTTGATGAATTCTGAGTAGTCAAGATACCCACATCATGTCACGACGTTAAATCAAGTGCTACATAGGACGCAAACCATGGTATTGTTGGTGATGTATGAGTAACCAACATAGCCAGGTCATGCCTCCAAGTTAAGTCAATCGCTTAGTGGGAAGTAGCCCACTAATTTAGTGTTCACATTTTTGTTGTTCTGTCTTTTTGTAGGTTTTTATCTTTTGTACCTTACCTAAAATACGATAAAAATTGCTACATTCATCAATTTCTAGGTAATAGATTGTGTGATTTGTCCATCATGGTCATAAGTCCCATACAGTAAGTTGAATAATAAGTCAAAAATTCAAAATTTTAAGGATACAAAATGGTAAGTTTGGCTCTCTACCTGCGCCCAACACCTGTAGGCCGTAAGTGGTACCTGCGCCCACAACCAAACTGCAGGTATGGGGCTAGCTCACTTTATAATCCCAATTTTTAATTTAAATTCTTGGCCCACAAATATTTAAATATGACCTAAAATAGTCCCCACCTATATAAAAATATTCTTACCCTCATTATAACTCATTCAAATTCTCAAAACTTCACTTTTCTGTTTGAATCAAAATTTCCTATTAAAGCATAAAGTAACCCCACACTTGAGTAACGACTACATTCACACTTATTGGAGGTATCAACTTTTCCCAACAAACTAAAAACAAGTTTCAACATTTTTTTGTTGTAGTTCTTCATTGTTCACTTCTGATTCTTCATATAAAAGGTTACTTTCTCAGTTCCTAATGGTTATATATTGGTTTATCTACTGTTTACACAATTTGATATGTGCATTTCATTGCACAATATATAGAAACTATCATTCTTATATGTGGGAGCCTTGAAGTAACCTAAAATCATAACATAGGCCCTTGTTTTGAAGAAAAATCTAAGTTTAGGCCCTATGCAAAAGTTAAACTTTAATAAATAAAGTAATACATCAAGTTGAACATGTTTTTTTTCTTTAAAATTTTTGATTCTTGATTAGTGTGTAGACATTGGACTTTTTGGAATATCAAATAGGTTGCAGGGATGTGAAATTGACAAAAAATTTGAATTTTTTGAATTTTGAGTTTTTCTTCAACTTTTGCTATCTCTCACTTTTGTTGGAAATTGACAATAGGTTTTTCAGGTACATGTGGCACCTAAAGTGGTGAATAATATGAAGGCCGGTACTTCGAGGAGACGGGCAGAGTCTCTCGAGACTAGTGGTTCAATGGAGGAGTATTTGAGGAAGTGATATAGAGACATTGCAACTGGGGTGACATGCAGAGTCAATAAATGATAGACTCACCAAGATATTCAATTATCTATAACCCAATTAAGGATAAAGTATACACGAATATCACCCTTATACACTCCTCCACATGATAATGATGATGATGAGGAGACTAAGTCCGAGACTACTCCATAGATTTCTACTTAGGATCCTCAAACCGAGGAGGGTATCGTTACTCATGTACAATAGACAAAGGTGCCCCTGTCTGATGATGGTGCTGAGAAGCCTTCCTACAATACTTCAGTACAGAAGAGCTACACACCTGTACATGCCCTAAATGCATCTCTTAAGGAGGGACATCTGAGGTAGTGTCTGGATGAGATGCGGGAGATCTATGATATTGATAGTAATGTTTGGGAGCAAGGTAAGACTACTAGATGTAATTATAAGGAGTGTTGGATCTACTTATCAAGGTTAGAGTGTATACCACCGTTACAGACAATATTTGATAAATATCACCTAGAGTGGATTATCAAACAACTCAATTTCTATAGCCCAACTATGGTATTAGAGTTTTTTGCAACCTATAGAGCTATTGTAGTCCTTCCTATGTGCCATCATCCAGGATTTATTAGATTTGTATGGTAGCCATAACCTGATCACATATTGGTTTGAGGGGTCAGAGTTGACATATCGACAGAGTTGTCTTTGGCTAATATCACATCACTCCTGTATCAATAGCTGAGTGCGACCATAAAATAAGGATCACACGAGATAAACATATTATGCAGGATACTGAAAACCATCTAGAAAGGGTTGAGATGGCTAGGAAGATAGCTAGTTATATTTCACCGCTGGGTGATGCAACCCTATTGATCGAAAGGCAAGCTATGATCAAGAAGGGCCTTTTGATAGTACAGGATAAGTTTTGGTGGTTTCTGATTAGAAACAAATTGACACCCATTGCTTTGAATAACATATTAATATGGGAGACAGAAAAACTAGTTTTCTATCTAAAGACCAGTTATGATGTTGACTTTGCAGATATTTTGAGGCATGAGTTTCATGATAGAGTCTTTGGTCAGATAACTAATTTTCCATTTCCTTTCATAATCCAGAGGCTGTGTGATAAGGTTAGAGTGCTTAATTTACCAGGGATTGATAAGAGGGTAGCTCCAACCGTGATTGTGCAGATAAGGACCTTGAAGGGTCTAGCAACTTTAGGTACTTCTAGGAGATCGAGATAGTGAGAAGTTGTACCACAAGGCCAGTCTGAGGACCCTATAGTTTTTGCAAAGCTTGATGAGGCATATTGGGATAATGCAGGTGTTAATCTGGACATATAGATAGGGTAGTAGAGAGATGCTCCAAATTAGAGTACACAAAGCGAGGGACACAGTCTACTTCTTCTTTAGCCCCGGCTTTGACCTCAGAGCCAATTAGTGCATCTACAGAGACTGCTATCTCATCCGCTACAACTCCTATGATAGGTATGAATGCTATGTCTCGTGAGTTTTTCTAGAGCTTAGTAGACGAATAGAGGTCCAAAACTACTCGATTGAAGGTTGTTGAGATTGAGATAACTACTCTCTTCAAGTAGATCAGATCAGGGGTTAGAACCAGATTTGAGCATGCCAAGGCTAGATGGGAGATTGCTTAGAGAACCAGATTGACAGAGCTACGTCCTTATTTTAGACAATAATAGATGAGCTGGAAAGATAGGTAACATCCTGATATATAGAGATAGGTGTGCCAAATCTAATTTAGCTGTAAGAGGATTTTGATATCCTACGAGTAGAGGTAAGCTCTCTTGTAGAGAGATCTGTAGTAGCCACTACCTCAATTATACCCCTTGGGGTACAGATATTACCTCTGCATGTACCGAGATACTTTGATTTATTTATAGAGGATAAGAAGGATGTCCCAATAGTTGGGACCAAGAGAGGTCACTTAGACGACTTGCAGGATCCTGATATGATAGAGGAGGAGTACGTTAAAAAGGCCAGGAACGATTGTTTATAGAATACATTTGTCAACAGGAAGAGGCATGAATCTATATAAGAGGGTGCATCCACTAGTAGTGCATCTCCACCACTACCCTCTCCGCTAGCTGATATTCCCCCATCTAGGGATGCTCCTGACTCGGATTCCTAGTGCATCCCAGATATGTTTTCACTTCTTATGTTTTTATTTATTTAAGCGCATTTAGGATAGTGTGTGGTATTTTAGTTAGGGATGGGCATACCATGTCACCGCAGGTTTTGCAGCGTACTTTTTTTCCTGTCGGCACTAATATAGTTATAGAACTTATATTTCTAGGATAATTATGTGTCATATCATGTTTTTCTTCATATCGTGTTGTGTTTGTGTGTAATTAGGAAACTTTGAGTATTTAGGGCAGTAGTCATATTTTGACTGATTTTTAATACCCCTTAAAAAATTTGCGTTACTAAAACTATGTTGGCATATATATATGTGAATTTTGTACATCTAGTTATGGCATTAGTATTAGGGATATGATAACTATTTGCTAAAAATTGCATAAACTAGATAGGTAGTAGTTGGTAACATTGACTCTGTGCTTTGTGTGTGAGAGATACTACCTAGTTCCCTTTATATGTCGAATTCAGAACTTTTCTAGTTCGTCTTGCCTAGGTTGAAGGATAGTCGATTTGGAAATGATTATAGGCCATTTTTTATTTTAGTGCATTTTTAGCTTAAATGACCTTCCATGTGAGAATAATATCCTTTGATCCCTGCTTTGAGCCTTGTAAGTCTATTTTTCTTTTTTTTCACCGTTCATCTTCCCAATTGTATTATAATTTACCTATTTTGACCAAGGTCATCCTTGTACATTGTGCACCTCAACATAGGCAAAATCCCTAAGTTGAGGGTGGTATCATAGGGGTGCGTAATATAAATGGGTATGAAGAAGGGTTATAAGAGAAAAAGTTAGTAGGGGTGTGGTAGAAAAAAAATGAAAATGGACTGAAAATAAAAAAAATGTGAAAAAGTAAAAACGAAGGAATAAAAAGACAACACCCAACCTAAATGCGCATAAGAAAATAAAGGGTGGAATAAAAAGAAATTTGGTTAGTAAGTCAGACCCTACAGTTAGTGCAGTGCCAAAGGGGCTTAGTCACTTTATATGTCCATATGTACCATACCATCCCCCAAGCGTACATTACAAGCCAAGAAAATTCCTATATTGATCCTAACATGACTATCTGAATGCTAAGGTAAAAAAAATTAAGGGCAAGCCTAAGTATTTGACATGTATTGATTGGAACATCTATGTTGTGTGTGAGTGTCTCTTGACTGTCCCTACATTAACATGCATTATTTTATATGAATGAGTGGGATATCTTTGTTTTAAGGATACTTGAGTCATATTGCCACCTATTTTATTTTTCGAGTACTGTAATTTGTATATGTGTGGTTGTCTATTGTTAATGTAATTGTCATACCTTGATCCCATTGTGTCATACTATTGTGCATCATGTTCTTACATAATTGGTTTTGAAAATAGAGATAGGGGGGATGTTGTGATTTGAACTTAATGTGATGTCTGACTGTCTTGAATAGCTTAGTTTGTCATAGTTAAGCATCTTTTTTGTTTTGTTGTGTTTTTGTTGTCTCGGGACATACAAACATTCTACATTGAGGGTGTTGATGTGCTATAGAAATATAGCAATTTCGACACTGAACACAAGGAAAATATGCAAGTTTTTGAGGCCTTTTTGTTAGATTTGATCTATTTGTTTATGTTTTTCAAGAAACCATATTCTCGATGCTAAGTTCATAAAACAGCTGAAAAATGTGTTTTTGGACACTTTTGGAGCAATTATGGATGTTTGGGATGGTTTTTTGGCTTGATCATGATCAATGCATGTTTGAGAGTCGAAGAAGAGTTGGAAAACTACGGACCGCATGTAGACCTATGGACCGCATGATGACAAAACAGTTACCTAGAACCAAAAAATCTCGAGAGTTGACTTGTAGACAATTGTCCATCCATAACATGTGGTTCACCCCTATGCCCTATGCCAGAACATAGGTACTAACTGCTCTTGTGCCAGACCGCAGGTACAGAGAGCAGGTAGCCACCGACCCAATTTTCTCCTAGTTCATTCAGTTTTTGTTTTTACAGTTTTCTCATGTACTATAAATACCCCTTATGTACTTTTTAGCAGAAGTTATGCACTTTTAACACTCATAAACATATTTTGATTTCAAGATCCATCTTTGATCATGGGATTTCCTTGTACTAACTTTGATTGATTATTCAGTTATAGTTGAGGTTTTTTATTCATCTTATAATTGTGATTTCTTTTATGCTTTCTATTATGAATTTTATTGATTTCTTCATAATCAAGAGCGGCTAAACCCATAGCTAAGGTTGTGGAAACCCTATCGAATTGACGAAGTAGGGGAAATACAGTTATTGATCTAGACCAATACCAATGGTATGTATTGCTTTATCTTCGTTATGATTGATTTCTTAATGGGTGCACACATTAGGATCCCACCTAGATATTGCTACTTACTCAAAAACAGGAGTATTGACTAGGAAAAGATAAAGACAATAATAATTTTGAGTTTAACTATCGATCCATGCTCCTTGGTTCTATCTACGTAAGATGGTTAGGTTTTATGTAATAACTAGAGACTCAAAAGGTGATATTTAAATTGGATAAAGAAAAGGGTTATTAGTGTGAAACTTTGAAACTCAAAAGGTACATAACTAATTGATTCTGCATGCAACATATTGGATTGGTTCAACAACGCATGATAAGCCTAAGGAGTTAAGAAACTAGGGGAACACAATCCTAGTGTTCACTTACAAATAATCTCCATCAAGTTAATACTATTCTTTGTTCGAGATTACTATAAACAAAACCCTCCAATTACTTTTCCTGTTCTACCCATTGACTTCAAATGCCGAGATCTGCTAAACCAAGTGTTCCCTTGCTTAGTAGGGTTACTATATCTTGACAACAACCATATCATCATCTAATAGAAGGTGTTTCTTGGACAACATCATATAACTGATATTGATATGAATAAAATTGATTTCAATAAAGTGATAGAACCCCCTTTCACAACCCTAAATATGAAGTCTAGTGGCACTATTCCCAACATACAAATTTTTAAATAAATTTTTAAGTGGCTAGTTAGGCCATATTAGTAATTAAAATAAACAAAACAAACGAGTCTGTCCAATGCCCAAACTAAAATAAAAATAGTACAAAATTCGAAAAAAGAAACACCCAACCGACCGATAGGTAGCCAAACTTTAACTTGTTACTTAGTGAAATGCATAATATAAGAAATAATAACAGGAAGAATAAATCTTTAATTAATTCTTCATAAAACCTTAGAAGAAATATGAAAATAACATCCACACATGGAATCTTATAACCCAAAGTACAAGCTTAAAAAATATTCAAGTATAGAATAAAATTATAATAATATCTAACAACAAATGAATAAATGGACAAACTATAAAGATAAAAATACGGAATATTATGGAACTTCCAATCAACTTCTTCCAAGACCTTGACCACCCACAACAGACATGATGATCACCTTCCGTTAATATCATTTTCACTGCAATGATGATATGAGGACCAGTTCACTACAACAACACAATCTTACCCCAAAATTTGGATTTCACTAGTAATAGCCCTCTTAAAATCCTAATTGAATTTATTACTAAAAATTTATAAAAGAATTACGACACTACCATTACGAGCAACTAAATCATAAATTGTAACACCTCGAGAATACACCCTAGACGCCACATGGTGCCTAAAGTCACTAGTGACCACAAGCTAACCCATGAGCTGGTACCTGGTGTGAGCACTGAATAAAATTGCTATTAAAAGATACAAAAATGCAGAATAACTGAATATGCCATAAGGTTTTATAATACTAAGACATTACTAGACTCTTAAATATAAAATAACTATCTAAAAGCAATAACGTAAAGAATGGCAATCAACTGAAAAACTTGATAATCTCCTGAAAGTGTCAGAAATCCTCTAACTGAATGACTGTGGAATTGATGGGACATGTCCCCAACTAACTTCGACTGACTATTGGACTGAAGTGCTAAAATAAACATAATAGGTACTTGAATTATGAGGACTCACCACTATTACTGCTGCTGATGTGCTGCAATATCTTGGTGCGGTTGGGAACCTAAGCATCCGAACCTAAGATATGATATATCACAGCACAAGAAATGAATATGGGTTTTGTGAATGAGTAATAACTGAATGGATGAGTAGCATGAGGTAACTAAGTAACTGATACGAATATGTGAATGCTGTAAAATCTAAGATGCATGACAAAGCATATAACATGATTCTGAAAGTTTGTAAACTAAAATACTTAAATCTGATAACTGAATATTGATAAATTATATACTATGATCAAAATAATTTGAACTAAATTCTGTACTGAATATTCAAACTAAAACCATGGGAGTTATTTGTAATGCCCCGAGAGTACACCCTAGGGGTCACACGGTGCTTACAATCTCACGAGAGCAGAAACCAACCAATGAGCTGGCACCTGTTCTAGCACTGAATAATATAATAACATATGTGAAAGAACAGTTGATAATCCATAAGGTTTTAGCAACTAAAAATATTACTGAATCATGAATCTGGAAAACAACTATCTAAAACTAATAAAATAAAGATAATCTAACTGACTATCTAAAACGTCCAAAAGCCTCTAAACAGACTGAATATGAGTAGATAGGACAGGCCCCAACTAACTCCAACTAACTACTGAACTAAAAGAATTAAATATAATAGTCTGTCCTAAAAATATGAGGACTCACCACTGCTATGGCTAATAGTCTGAAAAATCTATGCGCGATCCGAGAACTGGGCATCCAAACCTATGATATAATACATCATAGCACAAAAAAAGAGTATGTGATCAGTACTTTAAATGTATAGGTTTGCTAAATAAGGTAGGCTGATATGCATGATTTCAAGAACATGAATAATAACTGTGTGAATATATATATATATATATATATATATATTTATAATGTGAAGTATTGAATAAAGTCCATGAAATCTGCAGATACTAAGGATACTTAAAATCTATAAATACTGAGGATGCATAAAATCTATAAGTACTGAGAATGCATGAAATCTTTAAGTATTGAGGATGCATGACCAAGCATATAACATATTCTGAATATAATTGGTAAGTAATGAAATACAGAAATATGATAACTGAATCACTGATATCTATATGCTATGTGGTCAAACAACTAAAACTGAATTACTGAACTGAAACTATGGGAGGTATCATCTAGATGACATGCCCCAATCTGCGCTAATTGGGGTCCAACCTGTAACCCCAGTTAGAAGGGTGTCAGTACTGTGCCACGGGTACTAACGCTGGCTGTGTGGATCCACTATACTAATGTACTGCCTCGAAGGACTAAGGGTGTCAAGCCTAAACAGACTTGTGATATTTACTAGGTAGTCAAGCCTAATCTGATGGGTTACTCCTCATATCCTACACTAGCTACGTAGTTCTGGAGTACAGGGATTGCTATTATCAACTCTGCCTATCTGATGGGGAAGCTGTTATCCCTGCACTCGCTCGGTTCTAAATCCTACTCCCAACTAAATTGACTTGAAATACTGAGTTGTTCTAAGTTTAATTGATATCTGATGATTGACTGAACTGATAATTCTTATAACATATTTTGAAACTATTCTAAAGATACCGAGACTTGGTAAAAAAAACTAAAGCTAGAATGATAAAATGATAAGGACTTTTGAAGGTTGGAGGCTCACCACTTCAAAACAACTCAACGAATGTGCTAATCTACCTAACACTACACAGAAGCAATAGAAGTGTCTTCGAACCCTACATCATGAAATGATGTAGAGTCCTAGGACGGTCAGTAGGATAAGTACTAGTATGTAACTCAGGTAAAGTGATAACATAAGGCAATGCCCAAAATCAGTCAAAAACCACATGCAAACATTCATATATACATGTATATAAGATGTCGGAATAAGGTAAGGGTCATTGGCATGATATTTTTAAAACCATTAGCCTGAACTGTGTAGCTCTATCAATCATAAGAGCACCCATAGACTATATAGTTTAGTTCCCTCTGTTGACTGAGTATTGTTACATATAGATAACTATTTATCACAAAAGTGACACATTTAGCAAAAAGGATAATAGAGGATTTGGTATTGTGATCAAGTAAGAGATAGTAGTACTACTTATGTATATTTTTGCCTGTATTTTTTGTAATAGATTATATTTTTCAATTGCTGACTGCATATTTTATAATTATTTGTATGGCTCAAAAAAATTATTATTAGATTTATTACTTTTTTGGCCAAATTTTGTACTCTAACTTCTGAATGTTTTGTCAATTTATAGTGTTTCCTAACCCGACAAATATTTATAATTAAAAGATTGTTATGAAATATAAAGAACGAATAGGAATAAATAGAGAGAGAAGAGAGGAAGATTCTTTATTGAAGATAAATCCTTGAGAATGAATTACAATGAATAAAACTACTCTATTTATAGGGAAAATTACTTCTAATTTCTCTCTAAAAGATAGATACTTCATATACTAATAGATATCAAATAGCTCTTATCTATATTGTTTATAGACATTCACTATAATGTAAATACATTCATAACACTCCTCCTTGAATGTTTAATTGATAGATAATGTGCCTCGTTAAAACCTTACTAGAGAAAACTCAATGGGAAAAAATCTAGTGAAGGAAAAAGAGTATACATCTCTAACAATATGCATATAGGCTACCTCATTAAAAAGCATACAAGGAAAACCCAGTAGGACAAAACCTCGTAGGGAAAAAAGAGTACAATGCATATTAACTCCCCCTAATGAGAACATCCTTGAAACTTTAAATCCTGATCTTATTCACCATCTTCTTGAAAGTTGCAATTAGTGGAGACATGGTGAATAAATCAGCCACATTGTCACTTGAAAAAAATCTGTTGCATATTAATATCACCTTTATTTTGTAGCTCATGTATGTAGAAAAGCTTTGATGAAGTGTGTTTCGTTCTATCTCATTTTATGAATCCTCCCTAAAGTTTTACTATGCATGCAACATTATATTCATATAAGATTGTGGGTAAATTGTTATATTTCAAACAACATTTTCTTGAATGAGATGTATCTTGCCTCAATCATATACATTCTCATCTTGCTTCATGAATAACTATTATTTCAACATGGTTCAATGAAGTAGTTATAATAGACTGCTTTATATATCTCCAAGATATTGTAGTACCACATTATATGAACACATAGCCTATTAAAGATTGATTTTTATATAGGTCAGATAAGTACCCAACATCAACATGACCAATGAGATCGGGTCTACAACCTTGCTAACAAATTAACTGAAAAAGACTATATCAGGCCTTGTGGTATTTGCAAGATGTATTAGTGCATCAATTGCACTAAGATATGGTACTTCATAACCAAGGAGTTTCTCATTTTTTTCTTGAGGTCGGAATGGATTCTTATTCAATTTTTCATGTTTCTCATTTAAGCAAAAATTCTATTTCTTTTGAAAACTCTCCAAGAGTTCCAATGATACTCAAATCATCAAATTATCTCTTAGGAGGATAATTTAAAGTTTCTTAGAAACTTTATATCCTTCAGGCATTTTGAATCCTTAGGATTCTCATATGGATTTTTGTCAAGTGACAATATCCAACATATCAATTGTGACATCTTCAAGTGTCTGGACTACAAATTAAATAGGTTTTATGCTTACTAAAATGCACCCTTTCAAGTCACTTGATAAATATTTCTATGTCAGCATGCTTAAATAAACATAGAATTCATATCCTTGTAATCTTTTACATTATTGCATCAATATTATGTCAAGGATATCATTGATGATATATCATTTCATATCGGTTCATAGTCTGACATAACATTTTGAGATCTCATCACTTCATTATTTTCAGGTACCTAAACCTCTCATAAGGTCTTATGAAATGTTATGTCATAGACATTGCCTTTTTATTATGTTAATTTGCTCCTTATCTTTTTCAAGGATTATATCATTTGAACCGATTGGTCTACCACGCTACATACATGCGTAGACTTTTTCCTTTAAGAACGCAAAATAGGAGCACTTGTAGCTTAGATATGATACTAAATTTGAGTCAACAGATGCTTCTGACATTTGATTTGTATCATCTTTTGAATAAAGATCTGATGATAATTCCAAACATATTTCATAGATAATTATAATCTCCCCCTAATGTTAGGAAAACTAACATTCATCCTCCATCTTCTTTAAGAAATCCATCTTCGTGCATCATGGTATATTCATTAATCGTATACCGCACATTAAAACTATTAGAAGAAATAGTTGGTTCCTGACCTTGAACAAATTGAGAAGAAAAACTAATTATAATTTATTGATCTAATGCATACAAGTGTTATTTGTATGCAATATATCATATTTCAAACCAACACATGATGTTTTGTTCTCATCAACAATGGTTTATCCATTTATTGAAGGCCTTCAATGCGAAACAGTTTTCATCAAGATGAATTATCTTGATTGTATTATCTGAAAGTAATGCGCTTATCTCAATTTTATTGAGCAAGCCACTTTATGAATTTCAAATTTTAGGTTGACAATAAACGTACAAGTGATCATCTTATATTGATGCATCTTAATAGATCACATGAATGGTGAACGGGCCCATATTCACCTTTTATACTTTTCAAATTTTATGGGATCCAATCCTAAAATTAGTTGGTCCAACCAACTTATCATGAGAACAAGGAACATTCAAAGTTCATGAAGAATTTTTTAATTCTTCAATATATGTTTAATACTTAATATGCACATCTTTGGGATGTCGTAATCGTTCATGTCAACTTATGAACATTTATACTAGTAAATTCCAAGTTTACCGTGACATGTGCCTATTCGCTTTAGTAAATTTCAGATTTACAATTACATGAATAAATTTTAGATTTATTACTTTAGAAGTAGATTTTTGAAATAACTCTTCTTAGTTATTCTGTCTCATTTGGAGGTGAGTTGTGATACCATCACAATCAAGTGCAAGTTTACATTAATAGATTTCTCATTCCTCAGGAATGGAATATAATCATGACTTAAGCCTATCAAATTCTGATAGCTTAGAACCTCTTTCATGATATTGCTACTTCAGGAGAAAATCGAGGCATATATATTGCTAACACATTCACTTTACGAATGGAGCAAATTGTCATCTTTCAGACCAGTCATATATTGCTACCACATTCACTTCATGGAATAAAACATATTCAATAGACAAGTTTCTAGACTTTTCATCAAAAATACATTATTTGGCCTTAGCCATCATAATATTATCAATATGGTGCATTGAGATTCAAACTCAACGTCTTATCCATATAAGGACATCTTAGGCATAAATCGATGGGACTTGAACCCAACATCTTATCAGTATGACATATTGGAACTTTTAACCCAATGTACATGAGATTTAAATTCATCATCATATCTTTTAACAATATTGATCTTCATGAGCAAATTTAAAGCATAAGTAATTCCAAACCAATTATTTTTTCTCAAATCCAATAATAATTATACTATTAGTAGCAAAAGACAAATAACATAATGAATAACCAACCTTGAAATTACCTTTAGATTTATAATCTCACATTGTTTGGCAGAGTCTCATGCTGATAACGTGCTATGAAATGTTAAGCAAGAAGAATAAATAGAGGGAGAAGAGAGGAGACTTATTTATTGTTGAGATTTCATCTTGAGAGATACTTGAGAATGATTTACAATGAATAAACCCCCTCTATTTATAGGGAAAATTACTCCTACTTTCTCTCTAAAATATAGATAATTTATATTCTAATAGATATCAAACAGATATTGATAGATCTTATCTATATTTTTGATAAACATTCACTATAATGTAAATACATTCGTAACAAAGATTTCATATAGGGTCTTATTTTTAGACCTTTTCTTAAGTCCTAATTTGTGGTGCACATCATAGAGTATCATCTTTTTCTTTTGCCCTATTTATTGATCTTTGTTGTTTTTTTCATCTTTATTTGTTTGACCAATACACTAAGGAAAAAACAACTTTTAGCGTTCAAATCAAGATATCAAGATCAGACTTGTTATCATAGAAAAGTTCCAGTAGAAAGAATTAGTAGATAATTTTATAGGCGAAGGCAATGCGTATGAACAACACAACAATGTAAGATTTTTATCCTTCCAAAAATTAAAATTCCTTGTGTTTCTTTTTGAACTACTTTTCGTATCTAATCTTACAAATCCTTTATATATAATGAAACAAAAATATTTTCAAGTATTATTTACTATAATTGAAATATAAAAATAAGAAAATGCAGAGGAATTAGAAGATCTCTCTCGTAGATACATAGATAAAAAAGTTTGTTTTTTCCTAAAGTTTGATTATGTAATTGTTGATTACAAAAAATAAAAGAAATCTAGGTTCAATTTAATTTAATATTAGAACGTGTGATTTTCAGAGATTATGGTGAATTTTTTGTTTACTTTCTTTTATTATTACATCTTGGGAAACAAAGTACTTACATTTGGACACTACTACATGATTCAAATAGGATTCAAGATACATAATCTAATGAGAATTCTATTGAATATCTTTTACTAAAATTTCTTATTTTACATTTCATCACATATAAATAAACTAAATATCCAGTGCTATGCTTCATACTATATATATTCATTTGCAAACAAATTTATTCAATTACATTTTCGAGCTGCTATAGAAATGAACAATTAGATTCTTCATAATCATGTTGGTGGTCAGGCTAATACAAAAGTTGATTCTATAATTGACTAAAATCTGAATTTGTACAGCGGGCATTGATAGCACATATTCTTCTGGGTATTCACTGAGAAAAAGAAAACCATGCATTAGAGTGGTCAATGCAATCAAAGACTAGTGGAAACAAAGATTACTAAAACAAAGATTTCATCAAAATGTACATTTCATGACGGATCTGAATCAACACAAATATTTTAAATAAAAACTTGCTTATTCGACATAACATCATAAATTTAGTTGGTTGAGGAAAAAGAGGGACAATCTTTCATAAAGCAGTAGCATGAAATGAGAGGAGGAAACAAGATTCAGACATAGTAATACTATTGTAACACCATCAAAAGTCTGTTTTAGAGCAGGTAAATTATGAGTACTACTTTGATATGTAGAACATTTTCTTTGCAATCTTTAGCCAGATACTGAACCAACATATTTATACACTTGTTAAGCCAATTTAGAATATGAGTCTTAAACCTATTTCAGGAAGAGACCGAAAATCTGAAGTAGAAGAAAACATAAATTATATTCATTACCAATATAACAACCATAATCACATATATTGCCACTTAGTCTAGTATGTTCCTATTTCTACATCATTATTACTCTATTTCTATATCGTTATAACTCTAAGTATAATAATAACAACAAATACTTACATTATATTTTCAATTTGATCATATGCAAGAAAAAACTGAAGTGGTTCTCTAATGTCTTTTCTTGGGAAAAATAGCCTTGGGTTAAATAGCTGAAAGAAATTTAAACTGTGATTTAGGGTCACATTCTATAGTGACCAAATATCATAACGTGTAGAATCTGCTACATTGGTAATCTAAGTTGCAAAGTAGATTTTGTCTACTATCATCCACGAATGGGAGAATTTTTTTCAACATACTAGGTAGACACATCATGTAATACAGCTTATGTCATGACTCGAACTAGGGCTTGGTCGTGACGGGTATCTCAAGTCCCACGTGGACCAGAGATTACCCTCTCACCTAACCTAACCAACATACCATCCGCAAGTGATGGATGAATTCCGTCCATATTATAAGATAGAACAATATAAGACTAACAACAACTCGTAAAATGTCTAAACCATTCATCACCACCACACACTAAACCATCATACTCAAGTCCACAGTAACCCACAAAGCCTCTACAATCCAAATTCAACAAGATGTCGGGACATGCACCCGACAATAGCCAAAATCCAAGTCTAACATAGTCTATGACATAAAGTGAAAGACCATGAAATGAATGCCTTTTGAATTATGGAAGCACACCATTTCAATGTCAACTCACGAGCCACTCGAATACCTGGTCACTGTGTAGGAAAAGAAGAAGTTTCAGTCCCTATATCGCTTGGGGATACATCATTCAGAGACGGTTAGTGGTTGGAAAGCTAGCATGTAACTCAGGGATAAGGCTAATATAAAGCCATTATGCAAAACCAAGTCAAAACCTCATATGCAATCATATGTATGCATATATATATATATATATATATATATATATCATCGGAAAAGAGAACAAGGCTTAGAATGCACTTTGATAAAAATTAACTTGGGCTATGTAGAATAACCATCATATAACAAGGCACCCACAAGCTATATGAGCCAAGCACTCCCCTAGATGAAACGACCCCAGTACGTATAGCCGCACGAACCATAGAATATTCATATATTAATGTGCCATTATGGGGGACTCAAACCCCCCGGCATAATCAAGGTGACATAGCACCAATGTATTAAATATGAGGGACTCAAATCTCCTATTCATATATTCATTCGGGGGACTCAGACCTCCCGATCATATAGACACCCGCACCGACTAGCGCGGTTGCTAGTGTTAGTCCTCGGACACCACTTTTACGACCTGGCTACACATCCTGCTTTTAAGCCCAATTTAAATATTTCTTAAACATTTACACAACCATTGGTCCAATTAATTACCAGAGGCATCCTGTTGGTATCGCCATACCAACCCCACTTGCAAGCGTACAACATGCCATAACGAATATTATTTTACATTGGGACTCAAATCCACTGTCTATTCGAAGACATCAATTCAATTAAACATTAAGGTACTCGAACCCATTTATCTATTCAAACCACCGAGGTTACAATTCAAATAAACTTACGGCCAACAAGGCATTTATGAAATAATTTGCTGACCATTTACATTAATAGGCCAATGCCTTAGTTTAAATCAGTATTCAATTCAATGAATGGTCATCAAGTCCTTTTCAAAGAAATTCACCTTCATCAAAATTCTTATGCCAAGCATTAGTTCAAAACACAATTCATCATGTGGCAAAATTGTTCTCATAGACATTTTCACAAACAGGTTGAGCCCATACTAATTCAAGACCAAAACCAAAGTAAAAACCATAAAGTTTATAGTTAACTATGATCCAAATGTTAAACCACAAAAACCAAGCACCAACATGTGAAAACCATCATTAAAGCATGTACATTTACAATTTAAACCAAGAGTAAAAAATACTCAACAATATGCAATAAAACCCTCCAAACTGGCATTCAAAACCACCATTAATTATTCATAAGCAAAGTTTTAATCATACTATTTTCATGAACTAACAATGATGAAAGAGTCACATGGCTTATTCAAAAATATTTATGGAAAGAACTTGACCTTCGAGCCTCTAGATAAAAACCTTGTAGAAACCCTAGCCACATCTTCAAAAGAGAGTTTAAAGAGCATTTGGATCCTTCAAAGTGATGAATGAGGAACCAAATAGTGTTATAAGACGTGGGGTCTTAAGGGCTGGGGTGGGAAATGTATAAAATACCCTCATCTTAAAAATTGTAAAAGACTTGAAGGAGGGTATGGTTGGGCCTCTCTACTCGTATCCATATCATATGAGTGGTACCCTCCACTCATATAATGATCAGAACGTTGGACACCTTAATTTGTCCAACATATGACTCCTTAGCATGAGTCTTACCCTACAATACTACTAGTACCCATTAAAATCGTACCCTAAGTAGAATGTAAAGGATAGACACTAAACAACATACGGTTGGCACTATACTTCTCATATTATCAACATATTATCCTTATGATGTCCATTCATACCTTGGACAGAAAACAACTAAAACCACTCTAAGAAATATACGACCAAGACCCTTAAATCGTACCCACATTATAAGACAAGTAAGCATTTGTTGTATGATGATTAGAAAGCTCAAAATCAGGAAAATTTGCAGGGGCCGAAGTTTGAGGTGTTTCAGTCTCCCCCACTTAGGATCATTTGTCGTCGAATGATGGGACAAAGAACTACAAGCACGATTAAACCCCAAACATATCTACTTTTACCTTTAAGAAAGAAAAAAAACAAGAGATTCACAATCCATCATCCACAAAGGTATAAAACAGAGGTGTTAAGAACAACACATACCTCCAGCATGATTATTTTAAATTGGGAATAGCAATGGATACTTGGACTTTATGTCCTCCTCAACTTCCCAATTAGCTTCCTCACACTTTGGGTTTCATCATAGAACCTTCTCTAAAGCCACATCTTTCATTCACAACCGATGAAATTGCTGATCTAGGATCCTCATCGGGATCTCTTCATAAGATAAGTAATCTGAAATACTAATGTCCTCCGAGGGAACAACCACCAAAGAATCACCCACATATTTTCGCAACATAGAAACATAGAATATTAGATGAATGAAGCTCATGCTAGAGGGAAATTCCAACTTATATACAACACTGCAAACCCTTCTAAAAACCACATACAGGCCAACATACCGAGGACTGAGCTTTCCCTTCTTCCCTAACTGCATCACTCCCTTCATAGAATAAACCTTCAAGAATACCCAATCCCCAACCTTAAACTCCAAGTCTCTTTACCTTACATCCACATAGGACTTTTGGAAAATTTAGGTGGTCTTAAGCCTTTCTTGAATCAGCTTCACCTTTTCCAGAGCTTGGTCAACCAAATTTGGCCTAAATATTTTTGCTTCACCAAACTCGAACCACCCAATAGGAGATCTACACCTCTTATGATATAATTCCTCAAACGGGGCAAAACCTATACTACTATAGTAACTATTGTAATAAGCAAACTTAATCAAAGGTAAATGGTTGAAACAGATACCACCATAAAAAATCACATAGGCTTGCAACATTTCCTCCAAGTCTAAATGGTCATTTTGGCTTGCCCATCCAATTGTGGAGGAAAATTCATACAAAGACTCACTTTATTCCCCAAACCACATTGAAAAGAGCGTTAGATATACGACGAGAACTAAGTACTATGATCTAAAATAATCAAGACAGGTGCACTATGAAACATTATAATTTCCTGAAGGAACAACTTTGCATAATCCTCTGTAGAATAAATGGCCCTTGTTAGCTTTCTAAGTCCATTATTTAATAATGACAAACTAACAAGTATATCTTTCCAAAACACTAAGAATGCTAATAGTGGAAAGATAAAGAAAGTTGGCCCCAGAAATAGAAGGACACCAAGAATGGACAGACATCCACGCTATCTAAGTAAAATTAATCACAATGAGAAAAAATAGAAGGAAAATCTCAGCCCCAAATGTCATGAAGAATTAATTCAAGATATTAAAGGATATGGAAAATCATGGCATGGCAAATAGATCAATCAAATATCATGGAAATAGAAGAAGCATCACAATCCCAATATCAAGGAAGCCCATATCAATCAGGAAGAAAAGATAATGAGCATATTTGAAAAGGAATCAATATTAAAAAACCAAAAATAAAAAAAGATCACAAATATATCTAATATGTACGTGATCCAAATCCATATATGGACATATCATATCGCTACATTCCTTAATCAAGGAATAAGATTATATCCTTGATTGCAAAAAAATCTCTTGGGTTTCCTTATGAAATGTAGTAGCCCAAGACTATAAAAGATGAAAGACCGAAGACAGTAACTTTTTATGCAACTTCAAGCAGAAAATTCAAAGTGTCTCAATCTTAGTCTTAAAAGGCTTTGTAACTTTAGTTTACAATTGTTATATAAAGAGTAGGATCGAGTCAACTTTGTAATTTTAACTAAAGCTGTGTCACAAGATCTCAAGAGCAAAATAAGTCCTCAGAACTAGTTTTCTATCATTGAACTCGACTCAAACATTAAACGATCTAAGGAAACTTTAAAACACAAGGGGAATGGACGTATGAACCATATTTGTGTTCCAAACTAGGATAAATCTTTGATTTATTACTTTACATTTTGTTCTCTACTTACCTAACTACTCTAAATTTAATCTATTTGTAAAGTGTTCTGATCTGCAGGATAGTCGACTGTGAGGAGTTAGTAGTCAACTCACAGAAGAAAACTTTAATTCACCCCCTCCCACAATTGAATTTCAATTGGTCTCAGAGCAGGTCTCACAGAAAGAATTGCTTAACCACAAGTGAGCAAAGATCAAATAGCCAATTATCTAATTCCCGGTGGTCTTCTTTAGGATGGTAACTGCTTCACAAGACCACCATACTATACTGGACAGTATTACTCTAACTAAAAGAATAGGCTAAGGATCTTATCTAATCAAATGACTTCCAAACCTAGTTTTTCATCATTAAGGGTCCAAAACTAATTCCAAGACTCAAGGAGAAGTCAAAGGACAAAGATAAAGAATCTAGTAGTTCTGATATAGAAGACCTAGCTTCGAGGTTACCAAAGAACAACAAGAGGTAATTAAAAATAATGCACATGCTATAAGTGTGCTTGTGTGTGTAATTAATAGAGAAGAATACGACAAGATATTAATGTGTGAAATCGCAAAAGAAATATGGGAAAAACTGGAGGTAACCTATAAAGAAACCACCAAAGTCAAGAAGCCAAAATTTACTACCCTAGTCAATGAATATGAGCTATTCATAATGGAAGAAAATGAGGATATTGAAAGAATGTTTGCCAAACTCAACAAAATCATGTGCGAACTGAAATCATTTGGGATGATCTATCAACATAGCCTGTTAGTCCATAAGCTGCTCTGAAGTCACCCAAAGACTTGGGAAAACAAGGCCGCCATTCTAGAAGACTGAGATCTTCATAACATAAAATACGATGAACTACGAGGTAACCTTATCATATATGAAAAAAATTATATCAACAAGTTTTACGAGGATGAAAAGAAGAAACTAGTAGCCTTCAATGCTACTCCAACTGGATAGTAGGACATTTTGGAAAATGCTAATAGTGAAGGAATGACCCCCATCAATCTTGGGGTAAGGTAGATCTTGAGATAGAGACAATAAAGATCCCAAGGAGTCAAAAATAATGAATCATCTAGAAGCGATGATCTTTGTTACTATTGTGGAAGGCCAGGACATTTCAAATAATACTGTCCAAAATTGAGATGATGATCATCTAGATAAAATCAAAATTTTGGAGCCTGGAGTGATGAAGATAAAACTGAAGAAGAAATAGAGGCTGCTAATGTGAGCTTTATGGTAACAGGTGAACTTAATAAAGTAAGATCACACGATTGCCATAACTGTAATGCTCTTGAAAATAATCTGGATATGATAATTGATGAAATTCCAAAAATCATAAATGAATATAATAAGCTCCCTCAAGAGAAGAAAATTTGTGAAGCTAGCTTTAAACAAAAACTCAAAAGAGGAACGACAACAATGGCAAATGGAAATTGAAGAATGTCAAGTTGAAATTGACTTACTTCATGAAAGTCTTGGTGATGCAAAAATAAAATAAAATCATCTTAAGAAATCCCTATGCCACATTTTTGTAAGATTAAAATCTTTTAGAAACTATTTGAATTCCTCATCAGGGTTGTTTAAATCAACTAAGACCTCCTTCTCCTCTCGAGGACCTCTCTGCTTTATCTATAGATTGAGAGGGCACAGATCCTACAGCTATAGGCACAAGCCTAAAAGTGTGTGGGTTTGGAAGCCCAAAGAAAGCACACCTAACCTGCAAGGACCTAAGACCACTTGGGTACCTAAATGAAATTAATCTTCTTATTTTGAAGGAACCGGTACGCAACAGCTATAAAAAGGGAATATGGCTAATTGACAGTGGATGTTCTAGAAACATGACTTGAAAAAAGGAGAACTTTTCCTCCCTAAAAATCGTAGATGAGGGATCAGTCAGATTTACTGACAATGCTAAAGACAACGTCATTGGAGTCAAATTAGTGAGACTCAGCTCATCATGTGAATTCACCAAAGTATACCTATTAGCCGGTGTTAAAAACAACCTTCTCAGCATCAGTAACCTATGTGATGCCAGAATTGGAGTCCTCTTCAAAGCTGCAAACTACTTTATCAAATATAACAAAAAACATCTCCCCTATTAGTGAACATATTGATATCATTTATGTTTAAAATAGTACTAACTTTTCCACCTTAACTTGCCTTACTGTGTAAACCAATGATACTTGGTTATGGAACAAGAAACTCGGGTATGCTAGTATGCACATTATTGAAAAATTATCTAGACTTGATTTGGTGAAAAGTCTGCCAAAACTCAAGTTTGAAAAGTATCACATCTGTGATGCTTGCCAATTGGGTAAATAGACTTGAACAACATTTAAAGTCAAAGACATTGTCTCTACTACCAAGACTCTCCAAGCAATCCATATAGATCTGTTTGGTCCCATAAAGACAGCAAGCATTGGTGGAAAAAGATATATTTTGTCATAGTTGATGATTAGTCACAATTTACTTGGGTTATGTTTCTTGCACATAAACACAAAGCTTTCATAAACTTTGAGATTTTTTGTACAATAGTACAGAGAGAAGTTGGGCGTATAAGGCGTATAAGGAGTATTGTGCTCAGAATGGATACTCTGAGAACTTCTCTTCACCATGAAATCCTCAACAAAATACTGTAGTAGAGCGAAAGAACTGATCCCTCTAGGAAACTTCCACGACACTGCTGTTAGAACATAATCTCCCAGATCACTTTTGGGTTAAAGCAGTTAGTATAGAATGTCATATCATCAATAGGTGTCTAATCAGACCAACTTTGAAGAAAACACCTATGAACTCTAGAGAGGAAAAAAGCCCAACCTCGGCTACTTTCATCCCTTTAGTTGTACATGTTTTATTCATAACAATGGTAAGAATACCTTAGGAAAATTTGATCCACAAAATGACGATGGTATTTTCCTTGGGTACTCTCCCACTAGTCGTGCTTACAAGGATTTTAATAAAAGAAATTTGTGTGTTGAGGAATCTATGCACATTGTTTGTTATCATTCTAACCACCTCTCTATGAGTATAAGTGTTGATAAAGAACAAGTGAGTAATATACAGACTATAGAAAATCACAGCATAACTCCAGAGCCTTTGCAAGATAAGTTGACTACACACTCGACAGAGTCAACTCCCACAGCAGAAACTGTGAAGTCGAATATTCCAAAAGAATGGAAGCATGACGCTAGCCATCCAAGTAAACTCCAGAACCATATGGAACACCCTTGATCCTATCCACAAATATTGATTCAAATTTATCTAGAAAATATATGATGAAAACATGTACTGGGGGATGATCAAATCTCTGCTCTACTTGATAGCAAGTTCAGTGTGTGTAAATATTCAAAATTCCAATCAACTCCCAAGGAGCCTAATCTCACTACCTTCAAACGAGTCTTCTGATATCTAATAGGAACTCAAGATCTTGGTCTATGGTATAACTACTCCTCACACTTTGATTTATTCGGATACTCAGATGTTAATTTTATAGAAGACAAAAGTGCCAGGAAGAGTACCAGAGGAACATATAAAATTCTTGGTGATGTCCTTATCTCATGGCATAGTGAAAACAAAATTTTGTTGATTTTTCAACCAGTGAAGCTAATTACATAGTTGTTAGAAGCTATGTTACTCAAATCTTATAGATTATACATTAGCTTCTTAACTTTGACTTATCTTTTGAATATGTTCCTATTATGTGTGATAACACTAGTACGATTAGTTTATATAAGTACACTATGTATCTCTCTAGAGCTAAACATATTGATATTAAGCACCATTTCATTCGATACCTATCACGACCCGAACCAAGGCCCTAGCCATGATGAGTATTTCAAACAATAAAGGCTCAAAACACCCCTATCCATCTGGTAATATTGTACATGAGTTATATGACAAAAGAAATACAGAAGATACACAATATAACGGAAACATGGTCAAGAATCATATGAAAATAGTAATGGGGAATAATGTCCCATAATTCTCAATCAACATCTCAAAAACGTCTGCAAAATCTCTACTACATGACTGAAATAAATAACTATCTGAAAACTGGGACAAGGCCCCCAGTAGAACCAAAACTACTAAATGATAAATGAACTGACAGACATTAGGCCTTTCAAAATATAGAAGGCTCACCACTTGATTCTGCAAATCTATTGGAAGAGATCTACTGGTTATCTGGACCCCTAAACTATGCCTCCAAACCTGGAAGGGAAGGGGGTCAATACAAAAGTATTGGTACACAGAGAAATCAAAACAAAATAAAATATTTTTGTAAAATATAGGTGAGATCCATTATAAAGCAGTTTCGTATCAAATCATTTGAAAACACATGGGCATAATGTAATAGTTTTCAACAACAATATAATGCAGATAGGCTAGGTAGAATAGCCTACATATAATATATACACTAACTGTCAAACCTCGATTGCCTCCACGATTAGAGTATAAGTGAGGGGAACATACACAAGATCACACAACAGGGTGTCTCGACCCAATAAAGTATGGTAGTGCACAAGATCACAAAGCAGGGCTCCTAACAATAGTCCCTATTTGGGAATGACATAAAGTCAGGTACACAAGATCAATTAGCTTGGTACCAAATTCCTATGTCGAAAAACATGATTTCCAGCGATGAGCCCTTACACTTAAATGCCTTCTTCAGGCATCTACCTATCTCATATAAAATCAATGCATTCAACTCTATTTAATTCAACCACATATCTTATTCTGTAGGGTATCGTCATACCCGACTTGCAAGCCATCAATATCATATCATTACTTCATGAAACCATTATATTCATCATAATTCAACATAATAACCCTCTCTTTGCAAGTCAAAAATCATATCCACTTTCAAAATAGTTCATGTCATGCTTGTCAAGATGATTTCTAACAATTCACATCACATGAAAATTCAAAACAATTCCATATCAAGAGAGGGGTGTTCCATGTAATTCATGCTCTCAATTTAATATCTTTTGACTCACAAGTATATGAATATATGATATATCAAATCACTTCGAAAATAGGCCTAAATACCAAATCAATATCATCAAGATGCTTAAAAAATGTTTATATTCATAATTTCCAAACCCTCATTTTTAAAACATGAATATTTTTAAGCCCATGGGATTTTTGAGATAACCCCACGTACCTCTATTTAGGAATTCAAAGGGAGCTTTTTGATGCCCTTGACTTGGGGATTCCAAATCTTCAATTTGCTTTGAAAACCCACGGTTAAATCTCGAGTTATGTGAATTTTTATTTTGGAACCCTTATGTAAGTTCTTGGAGTAATTTGATGATAATGGATGTATTTTGGTGTTATTGGGGATAAATCCCGTGTTTGGAAGGGTATGGGGCCATGGGAAATGTCTAATTTGGACTTAGAACTTAAAATTCGAGACTGGAATACCGTCTAAAGCTTCACCGCGATGCGTTGCAAATCATGGTGAGCTACTGGAATTGACAATTGTCATTTAGAGGCTTACCACGATACGGAGCTTGGAAAAATGCCAATTATTATGAACTGGAAATTTGGCACAAAGAGGGACTATCACAGAGGCTTGCTGGAAATTGACGAGTGCCATAGTTGCCTCTGGCACGATGCGCCATGCAATGAAATATCAATTCGTCTAACAGCTAAAACTTAAAATAGCCATAACTTCTTACCCCGTTGTCAGATTTCGATGAATCTTATATCATTAGAAATCTTATTCAATTATCTACAACTTGGTATATAGTAGGTCACCTATTTAATCATATACAATGAGTTATAGTTGATTGAAGTTGACCCAAGTTTTGATGCTTACTCAAACTCGAACGATTGGAAATCTTTCAACTCGTCCTTGAGTTAGGGTACTTCTATGATCTTAATTCATGCTCAACTAAATTCATTTACTACATAATTGATTACACACTAAATTTTCATAAGATTCATGGATTTTGAAACCTCTATTTGAAAAAATAACGGTTTATGTTCAAGCCCGAAATGCAGGTGTTACATTATCTCCCCTTGAGATTATTCGTCCCCAAATGATGACATGGAATACAGTTATGCATGCTTTTCAAGTATACTCAGATATAGAAAAGAAGACATAGAACAAGAATTGTACCTTCTATCTTACTATTCACTAGATCAAATAGGCCTGGGTATCTAACTCTCATGTCGTTTTCTGATTCCCAAGTTGCTTCTTAAACTTTCTGATTCTGCCATAACACTTTAACTGAGGCTATCTCCTTGCTCCTCAGCTTTCTTAATTGACGATCTAAGATTGCTACAGGCTCTTCTTCATAAGATAAGGAATCGGTCACTTTGATTTCTTTAATAGGTAACATTATCGAATGATCTTTAATGCACTTCTTCAACATGGATATATGGAATACCAGGTGGAAAGAACCCAAACTTGCAGGAAAATCTAACTCATATGCTACTCCACCAATCCTTTTCACAATTCGATATGGTCCTATATAGCGAGGACTCAACTTACCTTTCTTCCCGAATTGTATAACTCCCTTCATGGGAGAAACTTTAAGGAATACCCAATCTCTATCCTCAAATTCTAACTCTCTCCTTCTAACATCGGCATAGGATTTTTGACGACTCTAAGCTATTTTAAGCTGTTCTCTAATGATTTTTACATCCTCCATTGCCTGATGAACAAGGTCAGGCCCAAACAACCATGTCTCACCAACTTCATACTACCCTATAGGGGATCTACATCTCCTCCCATACAATGCTTCAAATGATGCCATGTTAATACTGGCATGGTAGCTATTATTGTAAGCGAACTCAATAAATGGCAAATGATCTAGCCAACTACCTTTGAATCTATTACATAAGCCATCAACATATCCTCAAGGGTATGAATAATGCGCTCAGCTTGCCCATCAGTCTGAGGGTGAAATGTTGTACTTAGGTTCACTTGGGTACCTAAACCTTTTTGAAAAGATCTCCAAAACTGAGAAGAGAACTGTGTACCTCGGTCGGATATAATAGAGGCAGGTTCTCCATGAAAATGGACTATTTCCTCAATGTACAACTTCGCATAATCATCTTTCGAGTAATTAGTCTTCATAGGCAAAAATTGAACTGAATTTGTCAACCGATCTACAATCACCCAAATAGAGTCATACTGGTTTCGGGACTTCGGAAGTCCTATAATGAAATCCATATTTATCATTTCCCACTTCCATAAAGGTAGAGCTATCTCTTGGGAAGTACCTCCTGGTCTGAAATGTTCTACCTTCACTTGTTGATAGTTCCAACACTTGGAAACAAAATCAGCTACGTCACGTTTCATATTATTCCACCAATACAAAGTTTTCTGATCATGGTACATCTTAGTAGAGCCAGGGTGAACAACATACCTCAAAGTGTGAGCCTCATCGAAGATTCTTTCCCGTAGTTCATCAATGTTTGGAACGCACAACCTACCCTTAAATCTCACAATACCGTCACCACCAATTTAAAATGACATTACCTTTTACTGTCCCACATTTTTCTAGATTTCCATCAAGATGGGATCTTCAACGTACTTCTCCTTAACTTCAGCACAAAGGGATGACTTAGCTAACTCATGGACAATCACCCCTCTATCTTTAAAATCTAAGAGTCACATTCCCAAATTTGTAAGGCGGTGAATATCCTTAGCCATTTCTTTCCTCCCCTCTTCTACATAAGAAAGGCTACCCATAGACAACCTGCTAAGAGCGTCGGTGAAAATATTTGCCTTGCCCAGATGGTAATGTAGGCTCAGATAATATTCTGTCAAAAGCTCCATCCAACGCCTCTGCCTGAGGTTTAATTTCTTCTACGAGAAAACATACTGCAAACTTTTGTGGTCAGTATAAATATCGACATGCACTCCATAGAGATAATGACCCCAGATTCTTAGTGCAAACACCATGACTGCTAACTCAAATTCATGAGAGAGGTAATTTCGCTCATGCACCTTTAACTGCCTAGATGCAAAAGCTATCACCTTACCATGCTGCATCAAAACAAAATGAAGCCCCACATGGGACGCATCACAGTACACCACAAAACTATCCGTACCCTCAGGAAGAGTTAAAATTAGAGCAGTAATTAGCTTGTCTTTCAACTTCTCAAAACTATTATCACACGAATCAAACAATATAAACTTCACCTTTTTCTGATTCAATTTATTCAGCGGAGCATCTATGGAAGAAAAACTCTCTAGGAAACTTCTGTAATATCCTGCCAGGACCAAAAAGCTCCAAATATCAGTTGGAGTCGTGGGTCTGGGCCATTTTCTCACTGCCTCAATCTTTTGGGGATCCACTCTAATCTCGTCACTAGATGAAATATGCCCAAAGAAGGAAATAGCATTCAGCCAGAATTCACAATTGGAGAACATTGCATATAACTGATGATCCTTAAGGGTCTTAAGGATAATTCGGAGGTGATTGTCATGGTCCTCCTCACTATTGCAATAAATCAGAATATCATCAATGAACACTATGACGAACAAGTCTAGAAACTAACGAAACACCCTATTCATAAGATCCATGAAGGCTGCAGGGGCGTTAGTAAACCTGAAGGACATGACTAAGAACTTGTAGTGACCATATCGGGTTCGGAAGGCTGTTTTGGGAATGTCTGCCTCCTTAACTTTCAACAGATGATAACCCGAACGAAGGTTTATTTTTGAAAAACATTTAGCACCCTGAAGCTGGTCAAAAAGATCATCAATCCTAGGAAGAGGATTTTTTTTTAATAGTAACCTTATTCAACTGGCGGTAGTCTATACACATACGAAGGGACCCATCCTTCTTTCACACGAAACGTCTGGGCACAACCCATGGGGAAATACTAGGATGAATAATGCCTTTGTCTAGGAGGACTATGAGCATACTTTTAACTCTTTCAATTCGGCAGGGGCCATTTTATATGGCGGATTGGAAATAGGATGAGTGTCTTATAACACATCAATGCCAAAATCTATCTCCCTATCAGGTGGTATCCTTGGGAGATCTTTGGGAAAGACTTCTAGAAACTCATTCACTACACGGACTGACTAAAGAGGATGATTTTCGACCCTGGAGTATTTTACTCAGATTAGATAATACATACAACCTCTGGAGATGAGCTTTCGGGCTCTAAGATAAGAGATAAAGTGACCTCTAGGTGCCACAAAATTTCCTGCCTACTCAATTGGTGTCACATTTGGGAAAGAAAAAGTAATCCTCCAGGTTCTGCAATCAAGTGTGGCATAACACGAATGGAGCCAGTCTATCCCAAGTATAGCATCAAAATATACCATATCAAGTTCTATAAGGTCCACCACAGTATCCCTACTAAGAATAGACACAACACTATTTCTATACACCCTTCTAGCAACAACAGAATCACCTACAAGTGTGGAAACAGTAAAGGGTTCTACAATAACTTTGGGTTCAAACCCGAAACTAACAGCCACATAAGGGGTCACATAGGATAGAGTAGACCCGGGATCAAGCAATACATAAATATCATGAGAAAAGATTCGCAACATACCAGTGATAATATCTGGTGAAGCTTTCGCCTCCTGGCGGTTAGCCAAAGCATACAACCGATTACGATCGCTCCTGAAAGCTGAAGGATCACCCTTAAGAGGAGGAGCTATGGAGGCATCTTGGGGCTTAGCCCCCGCCCCCCTCCCCCTCTCCCTTCCCCCGTATTTTCTTCTATAGAAAGGCAATCTCTCTGAAGATAACCCACCTTGCCATAAGTATAATAGTTTTTCCCCTAAAAAACAACTCCCTAGGTAATTCTTTCCGAAGTCTCACACCGTGGGTAAGTACGTTGCTGCTGGGCCACACTGCCCTGCAACTGAGTGTCTGGGGTTCTGGATCCATGATGAGTCTGGAAACTCTGAGATCTTCTGTATGCTGGTGGTCTGGGAACTGGGGCACTAGCAGCAGACTGTGCAGTACCCCAATTCTTTTTCTTCTGCCCTTTATTTCCCTACTTACCACTTTGAGGCTGGATGAGACCCTGGTCGATAGATTTTTCTCCTTTTTTCTATCTTTCTATCTCCCTAGCCTCTGAAATCTTCTTTTTTTCTCATCTACCTGTTTCATATAAACCGTCAATCTAGCAAAGTCTAACTCCTTGTTCAACATATCTCCTTAACACTCAAGCATCGGGTCATCTGAAAGGCCGGATGCAAACTTCCTCATCCGGGCCCTCATACTACTTGTCATCTCAAGATCATAATGGGCCAGATGATTAAACTTTAGAGTACACTCCTGAGTGCTCATCTTCCCCTATTTTAGATTCATGAACACCTTAGCCTTTGCCTCCTTCAACTCTATAAGAAAGAACCGGTCAAGGAAAGTATCTAGAAACTCACTCCATACTGAGGGCTCAGTATTGTTACCCTTCGCATCTTCCCAATCATTGTACCACTGATTCACCACCTCCTTCAGCCGATACACAGCCAATTCTACCCCTTTTACTTTATCAACCTGCATCACCTTAGATATATTTTCCATTTTGTCTATAAATTCCTACGGATCCTCTTCTACTTTAGTACCAGTGAATTTGGAAGGATTCATCATCATGAATTGGCTCACCTGTGTAGATCCAAAAGTAATAGATGCAGACCAAGTATCTTTTAACCGCTAAGTCTATGCAGCCACCAACTGTGTTAACATATGAATGGATTGTCTTATTCTGCATTCGAAATATCTCTTTGATTAGTCGGGGGTCGGTTAAGATTAGTACGTGGAGCCCGGGGTGGACTGGTTGGGACTGAAGAGACTCCCGAAGTAGGGACAGAGATTGGAGTAGGAGCTATTTTATGTGTCCTTATCCCATGAGTAGGACAAACTTTCTCATTCTGATCACTCTGATTAGTATTGCGACGGGGAGGCATGACTGTTATTTTTGTAAGACAAAAGATTTATGATTAGGTACAGACTTGACTCTGAAGCACGAATTAATTCACTAAGAAGGGAAATATTTCCTAAACGCCTAGTATATTCCTGCTCATAAGTATGGCATGCTACACACCCATAAACAAGACTCTACCCAACGTAATTTTGCAGACACCTTGGGACCATGAATCGTGCTTTGATACCAAGTTTGTCATGACCCAAATCGGGGCTCTAGCCATGACGAGTATTCCGAACCATAAAGGCCTGAAACACCTCTATCTATCTGGTATTCATGCACGACTTATATGATAAAAGAAATAAAGAAGATACACAATATAACGGAAACATGGTCAAGAATCATATGAAAATAGTAATGGGGAATAATGTCCCACAATTCTCAATCAAAATCTCTAAAACGTCTGCAAATCTCTACTACATGACTGAAATAAATAACTATCTGAAAACTGGGACAAGGGCCCCAGTAGACCCAAAATTACTAAATGATAAGTGAACTGACAGACATCAGGCCTTCAGAAATATAGAAGGCTTACCACTTGATTCTGCAAATCTATCAGAAGTGATTACTGGTTATTTGGACCCCTAAACTATGCCTCCGAACCTAAGAGAGAAGGGGGTGAGTACAAAAGTATTGGTATGCAAAGAAATCAAAACAAAATACAATATTTTTACAAAATATAGGTGAGAGCAAGTATAAAGCAGTTTCGTATCAAATCATTTGAAAATACATGGGTATAATATAATAGTTTTCAACAACAACGTAATCCAGCTGAGCTAGGTGGAATACCCTACATATAACATTTACACCAACTATAAAACCTCAGTTGCCACCGAGATTAGAGTATAAGTGAGGGGAAGACACATAAGATCACACAGTAGGGTGTCTCGACCTAATAAAGTATGGTAGCCCACAAGATCACAAAGTAGGGCTCCTAACAATAGTCCTAATTTGGGAATGGCATAACGTCAGGTACACAAGGTAACTAAGCCTGGTACCAAATTCTGTTCTTTAGGCATCCACTTATCTCATAAAAAATCAATGCATTCAACTCCATTTAATTCAACCACATATCTTATTTTGTAGGGTATCATCATACCCAACTTGCAAGACATCAATATCACATCAATACTTCATGCAACCATTATATTCATCATATTTCAACATAATAACCCTCTCATTGTAAGTCAAAAATCATATCCACTTTCAAAATAGTTCATGTCATGCCTGTCAAGATGATTTCTAACAATTCACATCATATGAAAATTCAAAACAATTCCATATGAAGAGAGGGGTGTTCCATATAATTCATGCTCTCATATTAACATATTTTGAATCACAAGGATATGCATATATAATATATCCAATAACTTCGAAAATAGGCCTAAAGACCAAATCAATATCATAAAGATGCTTAAAATATATTTATATTCATAATTTTAAAACCCCCATTTTTAAGACATGAATTTTTTAAGACCATGAGATTTTTGAGATAACCCCTTGCACCTCTATTTAGGAATTCAAAGGGTGCTTCTTGATGCCCTCGACTTGGTGATTCAAAATCTTTAATTTTCTTTGAAAACCCACGATTAAATCTTGTGTTATGTGGATTTTTATTTTGAAACCCTTATGTAAGTTCTTGGAGTGATTTGATGATAATGGATATATTTTGGTGTTATTGGGGATAAATTCCTTGTTTGGATGGGTTCAGGGCCATGGAAAATGTCTAATTTGACCTTAGAATTAAAAATTCAGGACTGGAACATCGTCTAAATTTTCAACGCTATGCACTGGAAATCATGATGAGCTACTGGAATTGACAATTGTCATTTAGAGGCTTACTGCGATGCGGAGCTTGGAAAAATGCCAATTATTACAACGTGAAAGTTTTGTGCAAAGAGGGACTATCACGGAGGGTTGCTGGAAATTGACGAGTGCCATTTTGGCCTCCGGCGCGAAGCGCCATACAATGAAATGGCAATTCATCTTACAGCTAAAACTTAAAATAGCCATAACTTCTTACATGTTGTCGGATTTCGACGAATCTTATATCGTTGGAAAGCTCATTCAACTATCTACAATTTAGTATATAGTAGGTCACCCAGTTCATCATATACAATGAGTTATGGTTGATTGATCTTGACCCAAGTTTCTATGCTTACTCAAACTCGAACGATTGGAAATATTTCAACTCATCCTTGAGTTAGGGGGCTTATATGATCTTAATTCATGCTCAAATAGTACATAATTGATTACAAATTAAATTTGCATAGGATTCATAGATTTTGCAACCTCTATGTGAAAGAATAACTGTTTATGTTCTAGCCCAAAATGCGGGGTGTTACAAGACCATGTAGAGAATAGTGATTTTTTCCTAAATTTTGTTGACTCCGAAAATCAACTAGCAGATATTTTTACAAAACCCCTGCTAGAAGAAATATTTTGCCCTCTTCAAAAAAGTTTTGGTATTCTTAACATTATTGATGTTTAACAAAAAAAAAATTATTCATTTTTGTGTGCATTCCTTTGTTTGCATATTGCCTGCATATTGTTTTATTTTTTATTATGTCAAAGGGGAAGAAAGCTTGAACATTAGAGTAGCCTACAAGTTAGGGGGAGCAGAGCTAGTTTATATGTCAACTAATACTTATACAAGTCAGGGGAAGCAAGCTAACAGACAGGGAAGTCAACTGATGTTTACTCTTGTTGTCAGTATCAAAAAAGGGGAGACTGTTGGCTTCCAAAGTGCATGTTTTAATAATAACAAACTAAAAAGTGTATCTTCTCAGAACACAAAGACTGGTAATAGTGGAAAGCTAAAGAAAGTCGGCTCCAGAAATATAAGGACATCAAGAATGGACGGACACCCATGGTATCTAAGTAAAATCAATCATAATGATAATAAATGGAAAGAAAATCTCAGCCCCAAATGCCATGGAGAATCAATTCATGATATTGGAGGATATGGAAGATCACAAAATGGTAAGAAGATCAATAAAATATCACAAAGATAGAAAAGAATCACAATCCCAAAATCAAGGAAGACAACTTCGATCAGGAAGAAAAGATCACAAGTACATTTGGAAAGAAATCAATCTCTACAAAACCAAAAAGAAAAAAAATCATGAATATATCTAATATTGACGTCATACAAAGCCATATATAGACATATCTTATATGGACATATCGTACTGCTACATCCCTCAATCAAGGAATCAATTTACATCTTTGATAGAAATGAAATCTCTTGGGTTTCCTTATGAAAAGTAGCAGCTGAACAATATAAAAGATAAAGACTGAAGACAAACACTTTTTACATAACTTCAAGCAGAAAATTCAAAGTGCCAATCTTAGTCTCACAAGGCTTTGTAACTTTAGTTTACAATTGTTATATAAAGAATATGATCGAGTCAACTTTGTAACTTCAACTGAAGTGGTGGCACAAGATCTGAACAGCAAAATAAGTCTTTAGAACTAGTTTTCTATCGTTGTACTCGAGCCAAACATTTAAAGATCTAAGGAAACATTGAAACCCAAGGGGACTAGATGTAAGCACTACATTAGTGTTTCGAACAAGGAAAAAACTATGTCATTACTTTATGTTTTCTTATTTACTTACTTAACTGTTCTAAATTTAATCTATTTGTGCAGTGTCCTGATCTTCAGGAGATTCGTCTATAAAGTCAGTAGTCTACTCATAGAAGAAAACTTCAATTCAGCCCCCTAAATTTCAGTCTATGGGCGGAATTGGTCATGTTATCCACGATCACCCAAATAGAGTCACACTGATTTTACAACCGCAGCAGGCCAGTAATAAAATCCATATTAATTATCTCCTATTTCCAAACTGGTAATTCAATCTTTTGAAGCAGCCCACCAGCCCTCAAGTGCTCTACCTTCACTTACTGACACACCATACAATTAGCCACAAAGTCATCTATTTCTTATTTTATGCTGTTCCACAATACATTTCTTTGAGATCATGATACATCTCTATTGAACTGGGATGAACCATATACCATGACTCATAGGTCTCGACCAAAATCCTGCCTTGTAATCCATCAACATTGAGAACACATAACCTCTCTTGGTACCTTAAGTTACCATCACCATCGATCTCGAAAGCCATCACCTTCTGCCCACATCATCCTTGATCTTTACCAAGAGATGATCTAATACTTGTTTCTCCTTTATTTTTGAACCAACAAATAATTAACCCAACTATTGCACAAACACACCACCGTTCGCTGAGTCCAAGAGACAAACTCCAAAATTAGGCAAATAGTGAATAGCCTTCATATGGTCCCGCTTATTCTCATCCATATGAGCTAGACTCCCCATGGATATCCTTCTACTACATTAACTTTACCTAGGTGGTAGTGAAGACTTATATCAAAGTCCTTTAGAAAATCAAGCCTTCTTTTTGCCTTACATTAAGCTCTTTCTAGGTGAACACATATTATAGGCTCTTATGATTAGAAAAGATATCAACATGGACCCCATATAAATAGTGATGCAAAATTATCAATGCGAATATCAAAACTATCAACTCCAAGTCCTGAGTCGGATAGCTCCTCTCATGAACTTTCAACTGTCTAGAGACACAGATAACCACCTTACTATGCTACATCAGCATAAAGCCCAAACTAATGTGAGAAACATCATAATAAACCATAAATCCCTCCATAGCCTCAGGTAAAGTCAAGACTGGAGCTGAAGTCACCCTATCTCTTAGCTTCTCAAAACTACCTTCACAAGTACCAAACCACAAGAACTTCTCTTTCTTCTGATTCAATTTGGTCAATGGAGTAGCAATAGAATAAAAAAGCTCCATGAACCTCCTATAATACCTGGTTAAACCTGAGAAGCTCTGAATATCAGTTGCAATTGTGGGTCTAGGCCACTTCTTAACCATAACAACTTTCTAAGGGTCCACCATAATTCCTTCACTAGACACGACATGACCTAGAAAGTTATGACATTCAACCAGAATACACATTTAGAGAACTTAGCATATAAATGTGGATCTTTCAAAGTCTGCAACAAAAGATGAAGGTGATCATCATAATCATCCTCACTCTTAGAGTACACCAAGATGTCATTAGTAAAGATAATTATGAACAAATTTAGAAATTAATGAAAGACCCTTTTCATCAAATCTATGAATATTGTAAAGGCATTGGTTAAGACAAAAGTCATTACTAAGAACTCAAAATTCCCATTTTGAATATGAAAAGTTGTCTTAGGGATATCCACTTCCTTAATATTTAACTGATGATACCCGGACCAAAGATCAATCTTGGAGAAGAACATAGCACCTTGAAATTGATCAAACAAATCATCTATTCTTGAAAAAGAGTATTTATTCTTTATCGTCACCATATTAAACTATCGGAATCAATACACATCCATAGGGAACCATCCTTCTTACGCATGAATAGGACTATGTATATCAGGGGTACACTTTAGTGAGTTCTCCCAAACTAACCTCCTAAAGAAGTATGTTGCGGTCAATGCCAAATATAGTAGCCCAACTAGGTTAGGATCAAACCCACATAGAAGATGCTGAATAATTGCTTAACTTGATGTAATTTAGGACTAGTGCAAAAAAGTAAATGGGCAATTTTGAAAGTAATCAGTAAGTAGTAACTGAATTTGAGTGATTTGAGTTGTAAGCAATAGAAAATGAACACTAGAAATATGTTCCCCCTGGCTTCTCAACTCCACAAGTTTCTCATGTTCAACCCTCCTATTCTATATTTCTACTTGTAAAGTCGACAAGCTATGTGTTATTAATAGTCTTATGAACATGTTGATAAATCTCACCACTTATCTTGTGAATCTCAGGGTGCTTCCTTATTGCTCCTTGTATGTGACTTCAGTTCAACTCTCACCTTTTGAGTCTCAAGTTTATTAGATTAGATGGTTGAATAATAAGATAGAAGTGAATCTCAAATTACTATCTTACTTCTCTTTTCCCAATCATAAACTTCCTTGTGAGGATGTTTACAAATATAGGCTATCCCCAAGCTTCTACAGTAGCTTTGAGGAAAATTATGATGAAGAAGATTAAGATACATACAATTTACTTTAGAATAGATGAATCTCCCACTTCCTTTGCTTAGTTAATCTACTAGGGTTTCCACAACCCTAGAAGATTAAGCTTCTACAGCCGCTTATGTTCATGCAATATTCCATGATAATCAATAAATAAATCATGTATATAATTTCACAATAATGAGAAGAATAAAATCCAGAATCTACTATTTAATAAAAATCTAAAATCTCAAGAACAAAGCAAAATTATGTAATAGAGTGTATTAGAATGTAAAAAGATGTTAACGAATGAAACCTAATAAAAGTAAACCCTAGGGTATTTATAGTATCTCAAAAAGATTCAGAAATCCTAATAAAATAGGAAAGGTAAAGTTAGGTCGGTACATAGTACAACTCACTCATCCACTCGTATGCTTATCAAACGTGTCATACCTTGCCTATCATATCCATTCCAATATCTAATCTCCCAAGGCTTCAACTTTCTAATCTTCATACGACTTTATCTCACAAGTTATTCTTTGATAATACAACTTGTGGCCTACACTCGTATGCATCTGGGACTTGTGTATTTCCAAGATTTGAAAAATGGTCTACTTATAATTTATATATATGAGTCATACTTTGAATTCTAACTTGTATATTTTTTAGACTTCAACTTTGGCTGGTATCTTTAGATTCTATTATGCTTATGATTCCTTGTCATGACCCATACCTTTAGCTTATAACTTGGATGCTCCAGTAGTATATTCTCCATACATAGATTCTCAGTTTGGGTTTGGGTTCTATTATGTTTATGAGTCATCTTACGAGTCGTATGTTGTGTTGACGACCCGTGAGGTAACTCGTATCTTGAACATACTTTATATTTCCAGGTATTTTTCTTCAATTTTCATCTCAACACTATTGTAGACCTATTTTACCTACAATAAACACCAAAGTGCATCATATCTACTAAAACAACTTAGACTTTTGCATGTCCTCAGGCAAACAGAAGTCAAATTCTATCTCAAAACATAGAAATAATGCATAAATAGGAAGATCTTATGCTGCCTATGGTAGTGATTATTCAGTTCGCATTTCAACCATGTTTTCCCCTCCTAATTTTAAATTTTCAAGAATCAAACTATGTTTAACGATTTATCACATGGCAAAACACTAGGGACTCCAACGATGGCATTAGTTATAGACAACTGGGCATAGATACAAATGAAATTCACCAAATAATCTATCAAACTAGAAACATACCCCATGTGTGGTTACAGTCAAAGAAATCCCATTCACTCTCAATATGGATCAATCAATGTATTTAGGGATATAACAAATGACTCTCTCAGTAACAAAGATGTATTACCGATGTATACAAAATGCCATAGGCTATCTTTTATGCTCTCTTTCAAAATTTTTAGAAAGTCTAGGTAGGATCACCACATGACTTTATTCGGCTTGTAATGTAGGCTTAGGGCTGGTATGATTTCTTGTTAGGATATATTTAGTGACTACACCTCCTTAACACTACACTTTCTTTGGGGTCCATATATTCTTCCACTTATTCTTTAATTTTATTTCCGCCCTTATATCACCCTTTTTATTTTGACACATTTGGATTTGACCAGGTATAATTTTCTCACTTTATTTTTTCTGTTTGTTTTTTTTGTTTCTGTTTCTTTTCATTGCAATTTTTCTTCTTCATTTATTTTCACCGCACCTATCCAAGTTTCAACTTTTTCTTCTACACGACTTTATTCATACTTGTTTTCTCCTATGCACCCCTAAATTAAGGTGTACAGTATCCTTGGATGACCACATCAAAAATAGGTCCACTGTAAGGGAAATGGGAAGGTGAAATTGGTGTAAACAACAAAATTCAATCAATTTAGGCTCAAATATTTTGATCATAGGGATTTATTTAATTGGTTTGAGTGTTTAAGCTCAGGTGGAATTACAAAAAAAAGGGCCTATGATAATGTCCTACTTGACTATCCAAGACTAAGGTAAAAGCAACCAAGTATGTTGTAGATTATGATACACCGAGAACACAGTAATATCTCACACACCCTCACGTAAGGTAACATTGCTAAGTACTAATTATCTAGTTATGCAACTGTTTCCCTTAGTTTTTCTACCCCTAATCCTAATGTCATTATCAGAGTAACAATAGTCTCACACATACACATATCACATAGTTAACAAAAATTTAAGCGGGGTATCAAATTTTCAACATAACTCAGATTAACACAAGTACTTTCAGTATAATCATTTAAAACCCATAATTCATTTCATATTTCAAAACTTATAATAAATTTTAAAATCACAATTCATTACAAATTAGTTTCAAAATCAATTTAAAAATTAGTAAAATTCTTCTTATGCCATAGGTGCTGATTTTCTCCCTATTTCAGCCCTTTGGCAGCACCAAACCTGCAATTCATAATAGACTTTCAACTACTTAGATTTTAAGCTACTTCCAGACACAATTCAAATCAGATATAAATCCCTAGCCCCATCTTAAAAATCTCTCACTTTCCCCATATAAAAAATCTTGCACATGACTCATACCAAAGCTTACTAGGTTGGGGTCATGGGTCAACTCAGCCCAACACTTAATTTAAAAAGAAAATTAGGTACCCAATATCCAAAACTACTCTACACTATAAATATCTCTATATTCAATCAATCTTAGAGCTCCCAAAGCATGAAAATACTCAAAATCATACACCACTTTGATTGAATTCCTCATATTTCATGGGTTAGCCACGAATTTGAGGAAGAACACGTGAAAACTCAAGCAACCTAATCTATCACTCATTTAAGTAAGTTTAAAACCTAAAATCTTTACATTTCAAGTTGTAATTGTGAATGTGAGATATCTTGAACTTGTTTTGAGTTTAATTTAAGTATATATGCATTTTTGGTACCCTAGTTCATAGGTGTTAAGGTGACAATGGAAAATAGGGGTGAAATTGATTTTTAGGTGTTGATATTGTGTGTTTTTGGACTAGGGTTGGGTGATATTGCTGCATAAAGGAATGGGTAGTTTGGTAATTTAAATAGGAGCCAACTCTAAAGTTAAACCTCTATGTTGTAGTGGATATGATTCTTTATACGACTCGCCCCACAAGTAAGAGGGTCATAACGAGGCTCGTACCTACTGACAACATAGAAGTCTAACTGATTATGGATTCTAGTATGGGTATGACTAGCCTACATTTTTTGTATCCATACCATATAACTCATACATTGCAGTTGTACTAACCTGGGAGAAATTAAATATTATAAGTTGTTTTTGATCTGTTTATGACTGTTGGTAATAAGTCATACCTTATCGGTACTACTGGTTAGAAAGACTCGTAATCACACTAGTGAACAATTCTATATGAAATGTTTATCATACGACACGGTCATATGATCCGTACCTAATTCATACGATTGGTACCCTCCACTCATACCCTGGACAGAACTTGCATGCTGAACTTTAGTTTTTTATTTTTATTTTGTTTTATTTAATTATTTACTATTGAATCTATAAATTCAAGTACAATGCCTCTAAAACATGCATCTTCTTCTAAACAAGTTCTTAATAACGGAACCCAAAAGGAAAAATCTTCCAGTTTTAAGGCTACGGAGTCTTCCACCAGTAGTGGTGAATCATACGACTACCCACAGAAGAACAAAGTTGACCCAATGGTAAAAAAGGGTGTAACAGAAAAGAAGATAGCATCTCCAGAGGACACACCTCCATGGTGTTCAAGGAGAAATAACCCAACTATATCCCATCTTTATTCACCTCCACCTGCAGATGCCAAAGCTGATGTTGAATCTAGTTCTGAAGAAGCATGTTCTGAAAATAGTTATGATGAAAAAGAGGTCTATGTTACACCAATTAATAGACAGAAACCTTCTCTAGCCATCACCATTGCTCCAGTTCCCATTGTTGAACGATGGGGGTACCCCGGCATGTAGAAGATATTTATTAATGTACTGAGGAGACTCGCCATTGGCAAAATTAAAAGAAGTTTGTACCTCAAACAAAGACTAATGACTATTGGGATGACGAAGTTGTCTAGATTTGAGAAAAGCTTCTGTAGGTATAAAATCTTATGGATGAACATTGCACCTGAGAAGTACAGTAAGGTACTAGTAATAGAATTTTATGCAGTATAAAAGGGTGAGTTAAAGAGACAACATCCACAAGGTTAAATAAGGAAATGTGGTAATCCTGGTCCTTTACTGACTATTCAGGGCGTGTAGGTAGACATTTCCCTATGAACTATTGGAAGATTCTTGAATGAACTAGATTATTAGCCTCTGCTAAACACTGGTGAAATAGACTACCATATGGGGGAGATGAGAAAAATTTCACAAAAATAGATGGGGTCGGATGAAAAAATAGGTTATTTTTGATGGATTATAGAGTGTATAGCATCCAATGGTAAGAATTTAGTGTGGATTTGTTGGAGGCCTTGGAGTGGATTCCCAGAAGATAAAAAATAATAATCTTATGTTTGAGGCCAAGGCATGGTGGACATTGGCCCAACACAGGTTTTGTCCCACTACAAAGGATAATATTTTGAGCTTGGTTTGAGTAGCTTTTAAAGTTGGATTCATAGCTTGATATGTGTTTGATATCGGAGATTTTCTAGCCTGGGAGATGAGAAACAGAGCTGTAGGGGATGAGAAGTCACTGATGTCGTAACCATGTATGATTATGCAGCTTTGTTTGGCTATAGGGGTACAGGAGATCCCATGGGTTGATGAGATGATCGAGGCTACTAACATTATTGAACTTGGGATTATTTGTGATGCAAAAAACCCAATAGCCATACAAGCAAAGAGAGTAGTAGATATGGTAGCAGATATATTCCGACAGAGCAGTCAGGCTGAAACTGCTAAGGCTACTGAGACTGGTGGACCCTTGGAGACTACATAGGCTTATGAAGAGGGTAATTATAGTGCTCCTCCTTTGGTACAGTTTGTACCACCTAGGCCATGAGGTATGCCTTCTGGACTTATTATGTTTTCCCAAGCCATATGGACCGAGGCCATAACCAGATTGGGTACATTGAAGGCCAAGGTCCACAACATGGAAGGGGGCATAAAGCCCTGGCTGGATGTGTAGATGGCAATCTATGACAGACGAGTACAATAGTGAGTTGCTGCATTTGAGTCACAAATTACTCAATAGTTACGGGCAGACACATGATATTACTGCAATCAAGTCTGAAGTTGTTTAGATTAAGAAGATGGTCGCAAAGATATATTATAGACCAGTGATGCCATAGCCTGTGACTGAGACAGTTGTGCCCATGATCAATTTGGACAATATTTTGGCTATTCTAGAACCGACTGAGGAGACAAGAGAAGAAAAGAGAAAGAGAAAAGAAAAATGAATGAGGTGAAGGATGTAGAGAAAAAGGCTAAGTCAACTATCATACAGGATGAGCAGGACTAAGAGGTGCAGGTGACATCATCCAAGCACACATACAAGTGTATGTGGTCTTATCAAGTAGTAAAGTGGCTTCGGGGAAGCCCAAGTATCGATCTCCCAGGGACTTACCTTCTCCGCTTATCAAATTCTAGTTTAAACAATTGAGGAAAGTAGCAAATTGAGTTTTAGAATTAAAAATAAACTAAAAAGAAACTAAACTAATGTGAAAAAGTAAATGACTTAGGACAATTAATAGATAGAAGCCCAGGGTTAAGGCTTATGAACAATCATACTACATTATTGAACTGCATTCGTTAACTTCATTTTCTTGGTTGTTGATTCGTAGGGTTAATGGCATGATCATGATTTCCCAACCTTTAATCCTTTACCTAATATGGATACTAAAACTATATCGAAGAGCAAGGATGTAATAATCCAATAAAGTTAATTAAAGCTATCGTCCTACATTTGAATCAAGTAAGGCATCAAAGTATATCCCCATCCTAGATGCTAATTCAAGTCTCTTATTTTATAAAGAAACAAGAACCCTACTTTGCTTATTCGATTGTTCTATCTCCCTAGTCCCTATCCCGAGATGACAAGGTTAAAAATTGATGTATTATAAGGGTAGCTAATCCTTAAAATAGTTAAAACAAGAATAAAAAAGAAACCAATAATGATAAACAAATCAACAAACTTAATTCAAAATGAAAGTAATCATGATCTTGGCCTTAACCCCAGAAAGGGAGTTTTATCCTTTAATGGAAATATTCATCATCCAATCCCTTGGATTGATGATGCAAAGCATATAGAAAAATAAAATAAAGAGATATAAACCCTAAAAGAAGTGTTGATCATCCCCACAACTCGTTCAAGACGTCCAAAAGTATGTAATAACGTGATATAACATGTATTTATAGTATAGGAGTAAGCCCAATCCATGTTAGAGTTGAAAACCTTTAGTTACTGAGTCCGGGAGTGGGTGACTCATAGTCCTGGGTTGATTCTCGCTCTAGGATAGGTGTACCCTCCAAATCGCCCTACCTCTCAGGAATTTGTTGTTCAGAATTTTTCTAAGGCAAAAGGGGCACCGAAATGAGCCCGTGTCACATCCAAATCGAGGTTAGGATAACCACACGCCTATTGGTTATAATTTTTGGACTATTATTATTCCATTGGTTTTTTGAACATGTTCATTGGACACTCCATCACTCCACATGCTCCCAACACATTCTAGGGGTCCAAAAATACGTCTATTTGTTTATTGTGCCTTTGTTGAGCCATTCTGAGCCTTTTTGCATTGTTCCTACTTGATTTAAAGCTTGTATATCCTTCATATATCATCATAATACATTCAAAAAGCATAATATATCAATAAAATCAACAATTTAAAGATCAAAACAACACAACATCCGACACGATGAACTAGAAACACGAGCTAAGCATTGGCTAATTTAACTTTGATCTTTTACTAATTGTTTTGACCCTTGGCTTGATCCAATTAGCCCTTGATCATTATAAACAACTTTTTTCAGATATAATTAAACATAAAAACTATTTAGAACGCTTTAAACATAATAGAATCAACCGAAATCGACTAGACAAGCACCTAGCTCAAGCTTGTAACACTAGTTTTCCGAGTTAAACTCTAAATGAATCTCTTAGATACAAATTTGATTGAAACTCACTTTTAACATAATAAACACATGATTTAACACTTTTATACATATTTATCTCATTATAAACTCATATATCACATAAATCATCCTTAAAACAAGGCTAAAAGGCTAGAATAGTGACACTAGAATGCATAAATTCACCCAACATCACCACCCGACACTTAAAGCCATGTTCATCCTCGAACAACTCTTCACTCTGAGTATCATGAAATGAAGATACTCCACACTTCTACTACATGCAAGAAACTCCAGCTATTACTATAATAACTACATGGAATGCAAGTTTACAACACTACACATGTTATACACAATTGAAAGCTTAAGAATCCAACTCCAAAACATCCTAGCCTCAAGAATTGACTCCATAAATGGAAAACTCATGCATATTGTTCAATATACGACATCATATAAATCACCTATATTTATCAAACATATGCCCTCAAAACCAAGAGAGTTTCCCATAAACACTCACAATAATGCAATTATATAATGGGTATAAAAATCAAGTTATGCTCGCTCTCACAAAGAATTCACAAATTGTATTTAATGAACCATAGGCTTGCCCTTAGTGTAATGCTCCACTAATAGTCGAATGTGAAATATAGGAACAATTAGGACTTTTTTGGATTGTAATGTAGGCTAAGGAACAGGTAGGAACTATTTTGGCCAAGAATAGTGACTAACCTCTCTAAGCGTTTTAATACACTACATTATGCATTTAAATACATCTCAAATAACCAAATTACATTTTTTCCATCCTCCCATATCTTTTGTTTTTGCCCCATCTCTTTTAAGCATTTGTAAAAAAACTTGGTGGACGCATAGCTTATTCCTTCAAGATTCAATTTTTCTTATTCTTTACAATCATGAAAATATTTCTAACATCATTTATATCATACACATCCACCAAGAATCAAATATAAACACCAATAACTATTACCATGGGGCATAAATTTCACCTTCTTCGTCTTCAATTTCTCAAACTCCTTTTTTAATTAATTTTTTATTAAAACACTTAGGAGTTTTTTGGATCAAATTATTGTCTATCAAAGAAGGTATTAGCCTACTTATGAGGTTGCCAAAGAAAAAGATAAAGGCTCAATGGGGGTTAACTAGGATAATACAAAAGGGTAGTAAAAATAGAAGGTATAAAACAAGGCTATCAAAGAAATTCCTATATCATCTCCTAATACTGACATTCTTCATTTCGCTTTACGCACACACCAGGTAAGTTTTAGACATCACATTCAAAAAGGAATATACAAAAATCTCACACACACATGGCACATTCTTAACTCAATAGGATCATCATAGACTCCCAACCAAACAATAGCACAAATTCAAAATTAAGCCAACAAGTACAAGAGTCATAAACCTGAACCTAGGAATCTCAAAAAATAGTAATTCACACAATTCAAAATGCTTTTACCAAACAAAATACTTGAACCATGCAATCAAAAATAGAACCAAAAAGAATATCTCACTTATTCCTAACCTAAATTTTTTTAAATTGAGCTAAATATTAGGAATTTCCCCATCCATACTTAAAAATCTACTTTGTCCCCAAAGTGAATTTAAAAGTAAGAGATAGAAATACTTCCTGGGACCTCTAGGCGTAGCTAGTAGAATCTTTACATATAAAGGAGGTCCATAGGACCCCACACTTAGTTTTGGCCATGCTTCTTAGCTCAAGTTGTCGGTACTCAGACTTCCCATCAACCTGTGACTTAACAAAACAAAAACTACATGAACTAAAAAAAACTAAAAAGTAAAAATAAAACATACCTTATCTTGGGTTGCCTCCCAAGAAGCACCAAATTTAGTGTTGCGGCATGACCGAAATCAAATTCTTCCTCCACCGTGAGGATATAAATTTCACCCCAAACATCGCATTCATTTTTTTATCTCGATCATAGGGAGGTGGTACAAAGATTAAGGAACCAAGTAATGGGATGTGTATGGTGAACCACTCGACCTTGAAATGAAGTGTGTTTTATACAGCTTATCTAGTGTAAAATTAAGAATATAGGATTCTTATTCCTCATCTTCACACTCTTCCTCCATCTTAAATAATTCCATAGACAAGACATCATCTAAACATAATGTGGAAAAATCCTTTGAATGGAGCCCAACTAATCCTACTTTAAAATCTACACAATCTACTACATACTCACTTTTGTTCACCTTCTCAATTTCATTCTCAAAAGAAAGATGACAATCTAGTGGTTGCAATTCTTGTGTTTTCTCCATGAATTGGCTAATATCCTCCTTATATTTTTCTTTTCTTAGCCACTTTAGACATGGTGACAGTGGTATCACATCAACCTGTTCAACAATTCTAGTTTTCGAGTACTCAGACTTCCTCGAATTATCCGGAACTTGATGTACAATAGGTTGGGAAGTCAATTCTGCATCTACCTCCAACTTATTTTCCTATTGCTCTTCAGCCTCCCTCTGGTTCTTTATGTATGCCAACAACTCATTTTGAGATGCTAAAATTTATTTCATCAACTCTTCCAAATTGTTTGTTTGAGTTGTGGCTTGTATGTTTAGATGTTGCTATTGAAACTACTGTTGGTTGTACCATGATTGAATTTGTCACTAATTCAGCCCTATTTGATTATAGTAGTCTATGTAGTTTTTCTTTTTAGCATAGCCTACAAACATTATTGAATCAGGGTTTACAGCACACATATCTTTAGAATGACCACTTTGACTGCAAACCATACACCATGTAGAATTGTCATCACTTACAAACCATTTATCCCAGGCTGCCATATCAAGAAATGTGATAAAAAGAGAAATAAAAGAAAATAAAAATAAACTAAAAAAAACTATTTAAAACTCAATATAGAAAAACAAAAGATAAGATAGTTGCCTAGTTATAAGTCCCCAACAATGGCACGAAAAATTCAACAACACCCAAGTGCACACGCAAGTGTAAGTGGTTTTATCAAGTAGTAAAGTGGCTTCAAAGAAGCCCAAGTATTGGTATCTCAGGGACTTTCTTTGCCTTCTATCTAATTCTAGTTTGCCCAATTGAGGAAAGTAGAAAATAAAGTTTTAGAATTGAAAATAAACTAAAAATAAACTAAACTAATGCAAAAAAGTAAATAACTTAGGACAATCTATGGATAGAAGCCCAGGGTTAACGCTTAGAAACAATCATACTACGTTATTGAACTGCATTTGTTAACTTGCTTATCTTGGTTGTTGATTAGTAGGGTTAAAGGCATGATCATGGATTCCCAACTTTTAATCCTTTACCTAATATGTATATTACAACTACATCGTTGAGCGGTGATGTAATAATCCAATTAAGTTAATTAAAGACATCATACTATGTTTGAATCAAGTGAGGAATCTAAGTACATCCCTGTCCTAGATGCTAATTCAAGTCTCTAATCTTATAAAGAAACAAGAACCCTACTTTGCTTATTCCCTTGTTCTATGTCCCTATTCCCTCTCTCGAGATCACAAGGTTGACAATTGATGTATTCTAAGGGTAGCTAATCCTTAAAATAGTTAAAACAAGGATAAACAAACAACCAATAATAATAAGCAAATAAACAAATATAATTCAAAATAAAAGTAATCATGATCTTGGCCTTAACCCCAGAAAGGGAGTTTTAGCCTTTAATGGAAATATTCATCATCCAATCCATTGGATTGATGATACAAACCATAAAGAAAACTAAAATAAAGAGATATTAACCCTAAAAGAAGTGTTGAGCAGCCCCACAACTCATCCAAGATGACTAAAAGTATGTAAAAACATGATATAGTATGTTTTTATAGTATAGGAGTAAGCCCAATCCGTGTTGGAGTTGAAAACCTTCAGTTATTGAGCCCGAGAGTGGGTGAGACGCCACCCTGGGTTGAGCCCCATCCCAGAAAAGGTGTCACCTCATAATAATATATTATCCAAGTATCTTATATCATTAAACACAAAAAATTAAATCTCTAAACAAGAAAACATCCAACACAATGAATTAGAAACATTAGCTAAGAATAGGTTAATTTCACTTTGATCTTTAACTCATTGTTTTGACCCTTGGCTTGATCCAATTGACCATTGGGAATTATAAAAAAGTTTTGTCACATTTAATTACACATCAAAACCATTTGTAACACTTTAAACATAATAGAATCCATCGGAATCAACTAGACAAGCGCCTAGCTCATGCTAGTCACACTAGTTTTCTGGGTTGAACTCTAAATGAATCTTTTAGATGCAAAATTATTTGAAACTCACTTTGAACATCATAAACACATGATTTATCACTTTGATCCACATTTATCTCATAATCAACTCATATATCACTTGAATCATCCTCAAAACATGGCCAAAAAAGCTAGAATAGTGACGTTAGATTGCATAAATTCACCCAACATCTGCCTAAGCTGGTGGTTCAAGACTGCTATTTATTGATGCCTTGGGGGATGATGTTTTTCCCTGACTACTATTACTGAATCAGTCTCAGTAGTTGATGGGATGATTGTTGAGGAGAGTGGGACCCGACCAGAGGACCTATATGCTGATATTGCATGATTTGTAGCTTTGAGCTCCTAGGTATGACTTCTCATCCTTGATTTACAATTTTTTTTGCTAGGGATAGTGTGATAATTTTTAGAAGAGGGTGGGGTGTATATCTGACTTTGAATTTTCTTCTAGGTCCTTACGACTCATACTCACGAGTCGTACCATCTACATACGACTCATGAAAAGTCTATCTGACCTATTTACTTGGAATTTTCTAGATCTCTCCTTCAATCTTAGATCCTTTACACTGAACAAACTTATTATACTATAAATAAGTAAGTAAAAAATGAGGGTTTTCTTTGACACAATGCTTGATTTAACATCGTGGCATGACATGGCTAAGATGGGAACTTAAATTTCACCAACTAGCCTCATGGATTGCCTCCCATATAGCGCTTGATTTAACATTACAGTATGACGTAATTACCTTGGTTACTCAAACTTCACCAATGTCCATTTCAAAGATCATATTTATTTCCTAAGTGTTATCTAAATAATGCTTGACTCTTTGACCATTCACCTTGAATAAGGCTTTACCATCCCGCTTTAATTCCAAAGAACCAACCTATGGCCATCTTAAATCTCTGTAGCACTGATAACAAAGCTTCTACTTTTGTTTCACCCAAGTCAGCTATAATAATTACCAAAGAAGTATTGTTAACTCCCAAAAATACGTATCAGGGATGGGAAACGAGAGCCTTCAACTTTAAGATAGTGGCTCCTCAATAGATGGACGAGCAGGCATAGTAGTTCTATTCTCCAGATCCAAATCAAGCTTCTTTGGTGTATAAGTGTAATAACTTCTAGCATAGAGTGCATATACCATCTCATCATAGTCTTCACTACCATCCCTATCAAAGTTCATGATCACGACTGCTAGAGTTTCATACCTAATCATTCTTTAATAGAAATAGCAGCATCCGAACCATTATTCCAAAGATTAAAATAATCAACATCATGGACAAAGTCTACCTATTCATTATACACATCAACCTCATATATAACTCTCAACTCATCTACTTGCTTCGTGTGTTTGATACATTAAATATCACTTATTCTTTAATAAGTCTCAGTATCAAATATCCTAATTCTAAATTAATCAACGTTCTTATTGTATCCAAGAAAGGTATTCTCAAGATAATTAGGACTTGGAAATATATTTCACAATCTAATATCACAAAATCAGCAAGCAAGATGAAATAAAATACCTTAAACAATAAATCATATAGAATACCAATTGGCCTTTTCACCATCCTATCTACCATCACTAGTCTCGTGGTAGTTGGAGTAGGAGCCCCTAACCACAACTACTTAAATACAACTAATAGTATGAGGTTGATACTAGCCCCCGAATCACATAGAGCACGAGTAAAGTCAAAATATCCAATGGTGCAAGGTATAGTGAAAGCACCTGGATCTTTCATTTTCTCTTCCAAAGATCTAATTGCAATAGCGTTGTAATGATGAATATTGTCAACTAGCTCATAACTGAATAACCTCTTCTTAGTGATTAGATCCTTTATGAATTTTGCATATCTTGTTATTTGCTCAAATGCTTCTACACATGGGATGTTGACTGATAGTTCCTTTAACATAGATAAAAAAATTTGATACTCACCCTTTTCTTGTTACTTTTTCAGCCTTTGAGGAAAAGAAGGGCAAGGTCTTGTAATGGGTTTCAAAATAGGTACCTCAATCTCAACTTTTGATGTGTCTTTCTTGCTACTACTCTCCATATCAATATCATAATCATCATTCATTAGCTTATCAATAGTAGCTACAGGTGTGTCCATGGTGGTTTTACCACTCTGAGTTGTAATGGCATGGCAGTTACCATTATTTTTTGTACTTGAAATCATGTTACTAGGAAGAGTACCTTGTTGCCTCTAATTTTAATATAGCAGACATCTGACCATACTATTGTTCTAGTTATTTAATTGCAGTAGCATGTGATTCAACTTTTTGATTCAACCCGAACAAGTCTGCCTTAATCTCTTTAAGACACCTCTTTTGACTTTCTTGCCTTTTGAATAGTTTCAACAACATTGCCTTTATTCTAGATTTTTAATTACGACTGCTTGGTGGAAAGTAATTGTCACTCTTCTCCTTATAGTCATCTTTTTTCCACTAATCACCATCTCTCTTTACTTTTATCTTTGTATCTTTTATTATAATAGTTCCGACCATGATTTATTTTTTCTTAGGCTTGGAAATCCACCAACCTATGCTAAAGATACTTAGCTTTCTTTTTAAATTTGATCTTAAAAGTTCTAGAAGTAGACCCTTGTGCCTCAATTGCATTCACTTTCTCAGCATTCATCATTACAAACTATTTTGTAAGCATCCCACTATCTGTCCAAAGCTGTGCAACCTCTTATGCTACTAAATCATGACTAGCTATATATGCATTATCAGTTCTAATAGTATATGTACTAGCACCATGCTAAGCATATCTAGTATGCCAACCTCTATTCATCACTGAAATATCATCCAACATATCTGCATAGCATCCCATTGAAGACACATAAATGTACCTATTAAAATCATATCTATCATTACTCTTGAACTAACATTCAATGATCTATAGAAGATTTCCAACAAACTTGATCCTCTAATTTTGTGATTAGCTACTATGCTCGGCTTCTTCTTGAATTTAAACTATTCCTCATACAAAGTTGTACAGGTAAATGTCTAAAGTTATAAATCTCATCTTTCAACATTAGCATCCTTGAAAGAGGGAAAAATCTATCCAAAAACTATTTATAAAACTCATGCTAGGTAGTAATTGAGCCTTTTAGAAGTTTCCCTAACCATAGTGATGCTTCTCCAGTCAACGAAAATGGGAACAACCATAGTCTCAAAGCTTCCTGATATACCGCTGAAATAACATATGACAAACATATCCCAGTGAAATTAGCAAGATGCATGTTTGCATCATTAATTGTTGATCCCGAAAATACACCTTATAAGTTCAATAATTGAATCATGATACTTGTAATATCAAACTTCAGAATAGGAAGCAAGGCAGAAGGAACAATGGCTCGTGTTTCAGTAGGTTCAACATATATCATGTCTTAATCTTTGTCATATGGTTAAAGGTGATGATAAGCATGAATCATCAGAGCTCTGACTCATTTAAATCTCCTTTGGTGTATAGGAACTTGTCATGGGCTATCTAGCATTCCATTCTGAGCTAGTCTATCCTCTTCAACTCGGGCCTACTCTTTTGCCACTCTAACCTTTTTCAGCTTCTACTGCTAATAATTGTTTTGTCTATCTATCAATAATATTTTGTGGATCATCCGGTTGTGACGGAGGAGGAACATTATGAGAGGCTTGAACCCCATTCAGAAAACCATTACAAACTTATTCAGCCATATTTCATAGTGTTTGAAGAATTCTTTCTGGATCTGGATCAAAAGGAAGTAAGGGATTTCCTCTTCTCCTAGTGTTTGACATACGCCGATGTATTCAAAATCTAAACTAAAAACGAAAACCTATGAGCTTCACCAAATTCAATAAATAAATTACAACGTCTTCCCCAGCGATGGCGCCAAAATTTGATGTTGCCCAAAACTAACATCCTAAAGAAGTATGCTATGTTTGATAATAAATATAGTAACCCAACTAGGTTAGGGTCTAAACTATATGGAAGATGCTAAATAGTGGCTTAAATTGATGTAATTCTCAAGAATGTGGAAAAGTAAATGGGGGAATTTGGAAGTAATCAGTAAGTAGAAACCAAAGTTGAGTGCTTTGAGTTGTAAACAATAGAAGACGAACACTAGAGCTGTGTTTCCCCTAGCATCCAAACTCTACCAGTTTCTTATTTTCAATCCACATATTCTGTTGCACTGAATGTAAAGTCAAAAAGCTACCTATTATCAATAGCCTTGTGACCATGTTGAAAAATCTCACTTTTTACCTTGTGAGTCTCAGGGCATTTCCTTATTGCACCTTGTCTATGACTTCAGTACAACTCTTACCTTTTGAGTCTCAAATTGATTAAATTAGATGGTAGAATAATAAGATAGACTTGAACCTCAAATTATTGTCTTACTTCTCTTTTACCAATCTTAAACTCCCTTGTGAGGATGTTTACAATTATAGGCTATCCCCAAGCTTGTATAGTAGCTCTAAGGGAAATTATGATGAAGAAGATTAAGATACATGCAGTTTACTTTAGAATAGAGGAATCTCCCACTTCCCTTGCATAATTAATCCACCAGGGTTCCCACAACCCTATTTAGGGAAGTTAGCCGCTCATTTTTATGCAAAAATCCATGATAATCAATAAAGAAAACATGTAATTAATTGCACAATAATGAGAAGAATAAAAGTTGGAATCTACTGTTAGATAAAAACCCCAAATTTCAAGAACAAAGAAAAAGTATATAATAGAGTGTATTGGAATGTAAAAAGATGTTAAAAAATGAAACCTAATAAAAGATAAGCCCTAGGGTATTTATAGTATCTCAAAAATACTCAAAAATCCTAATAAAAATTGGAAAGGTAAAGTTAAGTCGGCACATGGTACGACTTGTTCATCCACTCGTATGCTCATCATACGAGGTGTACTGTGCCTCTCGTATCCATTCTAGTTTCTAATCTCCCAAGGCATTAACTTTCTGATCTTCATACAACTTCAGCTCACGAGTCGTACCTTGATGGTATGACTTATGTCCTTCACTCGTATCCACCAGGGACTTCTATCATGCTAAGCTTTTAACACTTGTCTGCTTACGGTTTCCCTATACTAGTCGTACACAGACTTCCAACTCATATACTTCTGATACTTCAACTTTGGATGGTATCTTTAGATTCTATTATGCCTACGATTCCTTGTCATGACCCGTTCATTCATCATATGACTCAGATTCTTTAGTGGTATCTTCTCTATACTTAGATTCTAAGTTTGGCTTTAGGTTTTTTTGTTCTTATAAGTCATCCTACGAGTCATATAGTGTGTTAAAGACTCGGAGGTAACTCTTATCTTGATCAACCTTTGTCTTTCTAGGTTTTTTTCTTCCATTTTTATCTCAATACTATTGTAGACCTATTTTACCCACAATAAACACCAAAGTGCATCATATCTACTAAAACAACCAAAGTCCATACATAAATTCAAGGTTTTAAGCATCGAAAGTGCTATGTTTCCATGACACATCACTAGGATGGATGAAACCATTATCAAAAATATCCCTTAATTGTTCCTTAAGCTCCTTTAATGCAGTCGGGGACATTCTATATAGGGGAATAGAGATAGAATGAGTGTTCAGAATAAGATAAATACCAAAATCAATCTTCCTATCAGGAGGGATACCAGGAAGGTCATCAGGAATGACCTTAGGAAACTTATTTACCACATGAACAGAAAGCAATGAAGGACCTTCTAAGTTGGAATCTTTAACCTGCACTAGATGATAGAGACAAACTTTGGGAATCAACTTTTGCGCTCTAAGATATGATATTAATTTTCCCTTCAGAGCTAGGGAACCACCATCCTATTAAATTACTAGCTCATCAGGGAATTTAAAGATGACCTTACGTGTTCGATAGTCTAAAGAAGCATAGAACAAGTGCAACCACTCCATTCCAAGAATAACATTGAAATCAATAACGTCTAACTCTATCAAGTCCACCAAAGTTTATCTACTATCAACATCTTGCACACACACCCTACAGAATCTTCTGATGACCACAAAGTTTTCTACAAGGGTAGAAATAGAAAAAGGGTCAGACAGATATTCAGGACCAAAACCTAAATGCATAACTAATAATGTCACATAAGATAGAGTAGACCCCAAATCAAGTAAATAGTACACATTATGAGAAAATAGTTTTAAATTACAAGTAACAATATCCGGAGATGCCTTAGACTCCTGATGAGTAGCAATTGCATTCAAACAATTTTGGCCAGTGTCGGAGTCAGAAATAGAAGTAGAAACAAAAATAGCACCATTCGATGTAGGAGATGATAAGGTAGTAATAGGGAACCTATTTTCACCAGAAGAAACTCTACAGGAGTAATCCTATTACATATGTCCAATCAGACCATAACTAAAAAATTAGTTCCTCTTCTTCTCACACTACCACAGTGTATTCGACCATAGAATCTATAAGGAGGATATGATGGAGTGGACTGAGCCCCACCAATCTGAGATTAGGCACCTGTTCCCTGTACCCTCTACCATGCTAATAAAAATAATCACGCGATGACTTCAGGTAAGAAGTACTATCCATAGAGAGAGAATGAGAACCCTCCCACCTCTTCTTAGGCTACTTTCCCCTATCTCTACTACTTTGTTGCTGGCCTCCACCCTAATTAAGAACCTAAACTTTTTACTTTGCCTTTAACGAATATCAATATGCTTTTTGTTTTCCTCTTAGACCTATTGCATATACACAATCAATTTAGAGATATCCATGTCCTTGATTAGCAAGGAAGCGTTAGTCTTAAGAATCAAATCACAGGACAATCCTGAAGCAAACTTTCTCATTTGGGCCCTCATATTAGATACCAATTCTAGAGCATACCAGGACAACTGATAGAATTTCAAGACATACTCTTTGACTATCATCCTTTTATTTTTCAATTTAACAAATTCATCTGCTTTAGTTTCTCTCAACACTTGAGGAAAGAAGCAATCCAGAAACACACTATGAAAAATCATCCCACATTATTAGTATTGAATATTGTTATTGGTATGGCCTCAACCTAAGCTTGTGTAGTTGTTTGTTCATATGATTATATTTATATTTAATTACTCTTGAATTATGGAAATTACTTAAAAAGGCTAATGAAATAGGAATGATTTGAAAGGATTTTATAGCAATGGATTGATTTTGAAATATAAATTTGGAGTCCATATATCTAACTGGTTCGACTCCAATTAACTAAATATTTTAAAGATCTATTGGCTAATACGTTAGTCCTAGTTGGCTAAATGGGTTAAAGTCCTATTGGTTAGTGGGCTTGAGTCCGATTGGCTATTTGGTTTGACATAATGACATTTACTTACAAGATATAATCAGTATAAAGATACCACTTGATATTGCCGTAATGAATGACTTCTTGATTAAATAAATGGGTTATCTTCTAAATATTTAAACATAGCTTTAAGGAGGTTGTGCAGTTCTTTATGAAAGTAGAGGTCCTAAGAGGACTAATACTGGAAATCATATTTGCTAGCGTAGGGGTTTAACTAGCCAGGTGTTCGAGTCACCTTTGCTTTATGATCTGGTGTTTATCTCACCCTTGATATATAACCAGGAGGTTTAAGTCCCCTATGCATGTATGCTATATTTATTCTTTAGTTCATGTGGCTAAATGACTTGGGGCCTAACTAGGGGGTGAGATCTAGGTCCCATATAGCCCATGTATGCTAAGTCTTGTTCCCTATCTCAATATAATATATTTATATATGTATATGTATAGTATTATGTGTATTAGTTTTGACTGGTTTTGAACTGTTGATCATGGAATTACTTTATCCCTTTCTTGAGTTACATGATAGCGCTCACCCTGCTAACAATCTCCATTGTATCCCTATACAATGCTGAAACCAAAGATATTTCTACTTTTCCCATGTAGTGCTAGGATCTCTGGGTTGTCAACAATCAGCTTTGAAGTGGTGAGCTTCTATTCTCTGGAAGGTTTATTATTTTGAAGTCTCATTTTATTTATGTCTTAGACTACTTCTATTGGAAACTTTGGTTATCATCGAGGGCATGTCCCAACTATTATTGGTTTTGGTCTATGTAGAGGCTATGTGGACTACTGTTGATTGGGATGTTGTTGAAATTCTTAAATTCCTTTCTGAGTTACCTATTTTTTTATATGTTCGGAACTCAACTTATCTTGGTTTATGTTTGGAATTTATCTTTTGCTAGATATATTATGTTTTATTTGGCTAGGAAAAAGAGGTGGTCTTCAGTCCTCAGAGGACTTCAGATATCCATCACGACCATGCCTTGTTTGGGGTCATGACAAGGTTGGTATAAGAGCCCTAGGTTCATGGTAAATTAAGTATCCATAAACTCATGTCAAGTAGAGTCTCTTTTTTGGGTGTGTAATCCAGCACACTTATAAGGGAGAGGCTACGAGGCATTTAGGAATGTCTCCCTTTCTTGTGTTCTACTTTTGGGCTATAGGATCTAGAATGTTGAAACCTCCTCTAATTCTATTTTTTTGAATTTCATATCATGGCTCACTAAAGATCTAATGCCTGTGGAAACTCTTCTATCCCACCTGAGCATAACATGGACAGAGCTCGTCCTGCTTATAGGGTATAGAGCTTATCTAAGGTACCTGCTTATGATTGCCCTAATGAAGTTCCACTGGTCTTTACTAGTGATTCTTGAGATCCTCAGGCCGATGATACTTCTGCCCCAATGCCTTAGGGTGATGTTTCTAATATTGAGTTTCTCTAATTGATTCATTTGCTTACTCAGTTGGTGTCCTTCTAGTCGTACCAATCTGAGTATGTTACCCCTATCACTCTTTTATCTAAGGACACAAGTGTTGGTTAATTCATAAGGTTGAATCCTCTGACTTTCACTAGTTTCAAGGTTGAGTATGATTCTTAAGGGTTCATAGATGAGATTACAAGGATTTTCTAAGTGATGCATGCTTTTGACTCTGAAGGTGTAGAGTTCCTCGATTATTAATTAAAGGATATGGCATCTCAGTAGTATAAGGAGTGGGGAACAGTCGAGGGGTGAAGATACTGAGCTAGTTATTTGGGATGACCTCTCTGATGCCTTTCTTGATTTCTTCTTTACTCAGGAGTTGAGGGAGGCGAAGGCTGAGGATTTCGTGAATCTAAAGTAAGGTAGAATGAATGTGAAAAAGTATGCCTTGAAGTTTCAATAGTTGTCTCGCTATGCCTCAGAGTTGATGTCTTCTATAAGGGCTAACATAAAGAAGTTTACTTGGGGCTTATCTCGATAATTAGTGTTGGAGTGAAATACTACCTTGTTGGATAATGATATGGGCATCTCTAGGCATATGATGTATATGCAGTAGGTCGAAGATTACAAAAAGAAATGAGCTAAACTAAGGGAAAGGAAGAGTACAAAATTTAGGTATTCTGAGTAGGGCAGAGGCCAACAGAATAGTGGTAGGGATGGTAGGTAGTGGACTAAGAATAAGTGCGAAAATTCTAGTTCTTATTCTATGGCTAGTGCTCCAGATCCAAAGCCATTGAATGATCTTTTTTTCCAGATAGATAGTGGATTTATGGCACAAGGTTCCTAGTCTTAGGCTAGTGAGGCTCAGTTGGCCCAATTTTATCCTCTTTTCTATTTTTTTTGTGTAGGTGTATTATGGAGTGTGTGATGAAAGAAGAAATAAGTGCTTTAAGTGTGGTCAGGTTGGTGACTTACAACAGTATTGTCCTTCAAGGGTTGATTTTGGAGCTACTAGAGTTTTCGTTTCTACTTCTTCAGCTCCTGTACCAAAAGGTGCTACTGCTAGTACCATCATTGGCCAAAATCATCTATATAATCATTCCACCTACCAGGAATCAAAGACTTCTCCATATGTTGTCACTATTTTCTTTTGTGATGTGTATTGCTTACTTGATCTGAGTTCTACTTCTTCTTATGTGACCCCTTATGTGGCTATTCATTTTGGTTTTGATCCTGAGTGTATTTTAGATCTATTTTTTATGTCAACCTCAGTGGGTAACCCTGTTGTTTATAGAAAAGTCTATAAAGGTTGTGTGGTATTTATATATAGTAGAAAAATGTGGGTGGATCTGATAGAGTTAGATATGTTAGATTTTAATGTAATATTTGGGATCGATTGGCTCTATTCATTCTACGCATCTCTTGATTGTCAAACCAAAAGGGTCAATTTCCAATTCCCAAATAAATTATTGAATGAGTGGGAAGGTAGTTCTTTAGCACCTAATGGGAGGTTCATTTCTTATCTAAGATCCCGGATATTAATTTCTAATGGTTTCTATATCATCAAGTTTGGGTTAAGGATTCTGATTCAGAAAGTCCTCTTTTGAAATATAAAACTGTGGTTAATGATTTTTTTGAAATGTTTCCTGATGATCTTTTTGGCATTCCTCCCATAGGGAAATATATTATAGGATTGATCTTCTTTTGGATACCCATCCAATCTCTATCCCTCCTTATAGAATGGCTCCATCTAAGTTGAAAGAACTTAAGGAGTAGTTGAGTGATCTTCTTGATAAGGGTTTTATTTACCCTAGTATCTTTTTGTGGGGTGCTCTTATGATTTTTGTACATAAGAAGGATGGTTTCCTTCGAATGTGTATAGACTATCGGTAGATAAATAAGGTGACTGTGAAGAATAAATATCATCTTCCTAGGATTGATGACCTATTTGACCAACTTTAGGGCTCTAAGTACTTTTCTAAGATCGATCTTCGATTGGGTTATCATCAGTTGAAGATTAGGGAAGGGGATATCCTTAAGACTACTTTTCAAACTCGATATGGGTATTATAAGTTTTTAGTGATATGATTCAGATTGGCTAATGCTCCGATTGCATTTAAGGATTTAATAAACAGGGTATTTGGACAGTTCTTGGATTCGTTCATCATTGAGTTTATTGATGGCATATTAGTATATTCTAAGAGTGATGAGGATCATGACAATCACCTCTGTATAGTGTTGTGGACTCTTAAGGATCAACAATTGTATGGCAAGTTTTCAAAGTGTGTGTTTTGTTTGAATTTTGTCACTTTCCTTGGTCATGTTGTTTTTAGTTAGGGTATCATGGTGGATACATAGAAGGTTGAGGCTATTAAAAAGTGGCCTAGATCCATAACTCCAATTTATATTCAATGCTTCTTGGGTATATCCGAGTATTATAGGAGGTTTGTAGAGAGTTTCTCTTTATCGCTGCTGCATTAACTAAGTTAATTTAGAAGACGATAAAGTATCTGCGGTTCATTGCTTGTGAGGGCAGATTTGGGAAGTAGAAGTATAAGCTTACTTCTACTTTGATTTTGACCCTTCCTGAGGAACTGATGGCTTTATTGTTTATTATGATGCATCCTATGTGGGACTGGGTTGTGTGTTAATGCAAGGCGGTAAGGTTGTGGTGTAAGCTTCTAGGAAGCTTAAGGTGCATAAGAAGAATTATTCAAATCACGACTTGGAATTTTTTGTTGTGGTTTTGGCTGTGATGATTTGGCGCCATTACTTTTGTTGAGTTCATGTTGACATATATCATACCATAAAAACTTATAGTATGTGTTCACCTAGAAGGAGTTAAATCTTAGGCAAAAGAGATATCTTGAATTATTCAAGGATTATGACATAAGTTTTCATTATCACCTAGGTAAAGCTAATATGGTTGCTGATGCTCTTAGCAGGTTGTCTATGGAAAGATTATCTCATGTAGAGGTGGAGAAATGAGGGTTGGTGAAGGATATTCACCATTTGGCTAATCTTGGAGTTCATATTTTGCATTTAAGGTGACTGTGCAAGAGGTGGTGAAGTCATCTCTTGGTGTCAACGTAATGGAGAACTTGGTTTATTATTCTATCTTGATGCATATTAAGGATGATGTGGGTCAGCAGAAAGTCATTGATTTTGAGAATAGTAGTGATGGTATCTCGAGGAACCAAAGAAGATTATGTGTTCTCATTATTGATGGGCTACAAAAAAGGACCTTTGCTGAGGCTCATGAGTCGAGGTATATTGTTCATCATAGTTCTATGAATATGTCCCATGATCTGAAAGAGGTCTATTGGTGGAATGACCTGTAAAGAGATATGGCCAATTTCGTAGCCGAGTATATGTTTTTCTAGTAAGTAAAGATGGAGCACTTGAGGCCTAGTGGTTTGTCTCAAGAGATTGAGTTATCCATGTGAAAGTGGGAAGTAATTAACATGGACTTTGTTAGTGTTCTTCCGCTTTCTCATAGTTAGTTTAAATCGATTTGGGTCATCATTGATAGGATGACTAAGTCTGCTCACTTCTTACAAGTGAGGACTAATTATTCTGCTGAGAATTAAGCAAAGCTTTTCATCCAATAATTGTGAAATTTCTTGGTGCACCTATTTCTAATATATCTGATTGAGGTATATAGTTCTCTTCTCACTTTTGGAATTCTTTTCAAATAGGTTTGGGGACTATGGTAAACCTTTTCACAACTTTCCACACTCAGGCAGAAGGAAAATTGGAGAGGATATTCAGACTTTAGAAGATGTGCTAAGGGTTTGTGTTACTGACTTTGGTGGTAATTGGGTTATGTAACGACCCAAAATCGTCTCCCGGGACGTCACATTGTGCCTAAGGTTACGAGTAGCCCCAAGCTAACACTTAGAGCCGGTTTCTACCAATGACACTCAATTCAAGATAAGAATGGACTTAACACTAGCATAGTCATATCACATGAAATGAAATATGGAAAAGATACTTAGTCCATAAGACTACAATATAGAGAAATCTCAACAAAACGACAATATCAAACCCTCGACACATCACAAGTATGACACTAGTATGACAAGCCTCTGCAAATCAAAATCTGAAGAGCTATTAGGACAGGTCCCTAACTGACTAGAAATGAACTGAAGATAAACCATAGTCTCTCAAGTACGGTAAATATCTGAAGATCGGTCCTTGAACCATGAGTACTCAACACTGTAGAAAACGTAGGCAAGGTACTCGAAGAATCACGGGCGAGGCTGGGACTGAGCACCTGAACCTACATTATGACACAATGTATCACATAGACATATATGTGGATCAGTACTTGGAATGTACTGTGTATGCAGGGGTGAATGCATATGAATAAAATAGTAACAATATTCTTCAATCAAATCATGTATGTATTATGAGATGACTCTCATGGCTTTAAAAAGTATAAAATATAAAGCTCATAAGTCATGTAGAATGGAGCATGTAACACAAATCTCCTGAGTCATCATTGTTTAATCTCAAATTTCTAAATCTTATCTTATTCTCAATAACCAAAGGCTAAGTGACTTTAAACAATACTTTCAACTCATGCATAATCTCATGGAGAGTAAAAATTCTTCAATGCTCAACATTTCATAACTATTTAGAACTCATATACTTGGAATTCCGAATCATATAACTTGAAAACATACTTGAAGGCATTTCATTCACTTTAGAAAAATATGTCATCTCAAGCTTTAGGGAAATCACTCCATCTCATATGGAAAGGGATTCTAGTTTATGGAAATAACTTCCCTCAGGGCTTTATGAAAGTACTATAACAAGGGAAGATGCTTTCATTTAGGAAATAACTCATATCAAGAAAATACTTTAGTTGGGGAAACATCTTTGCAATTCAACCATTTAGGAAAATAGCTTATACGAAAGGAAAAATAGGTATTTGATCTCAAAATCTAAATGTCAAGGGAGGTTCTCGTAACTGACATAAACCATATGAGCTTCATGGAGTCAAACATTTTGTCCTCCTAAGGAAGAGAATCCACGTTAGGGAGGAGCATCATACTCTTGCCAGGGAGTATAACCTAGGTCTAGTGATCACTAAATGAAACTCGACCTCGGGCCCAGTCATAATTATCATAAATCAGCATCAGGCCCAACCTACGGCGGCATATAGTTTTAGGGTAATAAACCATAGTAACTTACCCACTCGGTGCTAAATACTACTACCTTTAGATTATCTTTGCTCATCTCATAAAAAAATCCACTTTTAGAATAATCACATGGTTCACTACGAACCTAATAATCAAATCGATAATCTCATATAGGGAAGTGGATTTCAAAGCTCAAGGACCATTAGGTCAATTCATTTCTCAATCTTCTCAAAATACTCTAAACATAGGTGCTCATAGCATTAGAGTTCATAATTTCACAAGTCTCAAATAGGACTTACTAACCCATAATGAAATCTGAAGTTAAAGCTTATCAATAGCATAATATATAGCATATAGATTCATAAATCATGTGGAAATCTGAGAATTTCAGCAAATTACCCCAAAATCTCAATATAGCCATATGCTTCAATATCTCAACAATGCAAATATTAGCTTATCAAGGAGTAAAATCATGGAGTTTATACCAAGCTGTAAATACTCAAGAAAACATGTAGAAATCATGCCATTTGACTCTTAATTCATGGGAAATATCAATATAATGCATTCAATAATAATGGATGAAAAACTCAATTCAAATTCATGTAAAAACCTCATATATTTCAAGAATTTTATGATGTAAATAGCCTTTTGGGCACAAGGGTGGAAGGGTTACCCTTGTTTAAAAACCCCACATACTTTGAATTAGAAGCTTTTGATGAACTCTCACTTTTGGAACTCTATTTGTGCTCTATAATGAGTGTTCTTGAGGCCCTTGACTTGGGAACCTTGAATCTTGACTCAATTTAGGAAATCCATGGTGGATTCTTGAGGTTCTTGGAAGAGGTTTTATATACTTAGGTTTTATATTGAGAGAAAACTTAGGAATAATCTCATAAGATGCTTGTAAATGGCTTTGATTTAGCGTTTCCACGATTTTATAGGATTGGAAAAGGTCTAAAGTGCTATTTTAAACATCTGTGTGAAACTGGAAAAATTAAACTGGAACCCAATTTCATTGGCCTCCGCAATGCACCACTTATCGCGGTGGCTCACTGGAATTCGACAATTCGGAAATTGGTAGCCTCCGCGACGTGGAGCCATCATATTTTCCCACTGGTTGGGACCTAATACTCCTAAACCATGCACCACTATCATGAGGTTCCACTAGAAATTGACTATTACCAAATCAATCCTCTCTGCGACGCGCCAGACAGTTAAATGATACAGTTTTACGACTAAGGCTCAAATTAGCCATAACTTCTTACCCGAGTGTCGGATTTGGGAAAATCTTATATCGATGGAAAACTTATCAGATTTCCGATGTGATAAAAAGTATAAATTAGGGAAATTGTATATGGTTAATACGTTACTCACTTAGGAAGCAACTTCTCAATCTTTTAGGGCTGGAATCACGCCTCACTCGACACGTCCTACGGCTCAAACTATGAGGGAACTTTGCGGGGCCCTACAGGTTGATCATTTTCCTCTCATAGATTTTGCATATAATAATCGCTATCACTCAAGTATTTAGATGGCTCCATTTGAGGATTTTGTATGATAGGATATTTCGTTATCCTATTGGGTGGTTTAAAGTTTGTAAGACTAGGTTGTTTGGCTCGGACTTGGTTCACCAAGCCATGAAAAAGGTGATGGTAATTAGGGATTGGATTAAGACTACCTGAAGATACCAAAATTCCTATATGGATGTGATGTATAGGGAATTGGAGTTTGATATTGGTGAATAGGTATTCTTTAAGGTATCTCCCATAAAAGGGGTGATGTGGTTTGGAAAGAAGGGGAAGCTTAGTCCCCGTTATGACAGATCGTACTTGATTTAGAAAAGAGTGGGCTACGTGGATTATGATTTTGAGTTGCCTTCAAGTTTGGATTCAGTCCATCTGGTGTTCTATGTTTCAATATTGAAGAAGTGTCTGGGTGATGCTTTCTTGGTTATTTCTTTGTAGAGTGTTGGTGTTTTAGATTCCTTGTCTATTGAGGAAGTCCTAGTTGAGATTTTGGATAGGCAAGTCCGTCATTTGAAGAATAATGATATGGCTTTGATGAAGGTTCTATAGAGGATTCATAAGGTTAAAGAAGCTACTTGGGAAGATGAAGAGGACATAAGTCCAACTATCTATTTTTGTTTCCCTCTTTGGATAATCATGCTTAAGGTATGTGTATTTCTTAATATTTTGGTTTTCTGTCTTTATTAAAGAAAATTATGGTTGCTCTTCTGTGTTAAATCGTGTGAATGAATTCCTTGACTCTTCATTCATGGACGAATAATCCTAGGATAGAGAATATTACACCCAAATTTTGGTCCATGGAATATTCCTTGATTTTGAGCTTACTTCCTAACCTACGACTTACCTTATAAGTTGTAAGGTCATTTTTCGGGTACTAAGACCTAATCGTAGCTTGACTAGTATGTTTACCTAAATTTTCTATTGTGATTATGACTAGGGGGCCATGAGTCATAAGGAATTAATACTAGTCATACAGTCTCATCAGTACCAAACTAGCATAGTTGGCCAAGTTCCTGTCCTAACCATGATTGGGACTCTATATGTCGTAATGACACCTTATGAGTCATAGTGTTTGACTTGTAGGGTCAAAAAAGAGGGTTCCTTGAGTTACTACTCAAACTATGAGTCGTGGAGATGACTCATAGCCAGATATCACGAGTTATAAGGTTTCCCATGATGACTAGGCAACCTTTTCTGCAATTTTAAGTGGGGGGAATTCTTGCCATTTCCCTCCTTCCCACTTAGACTTCAAGACCATAAACCACCCAAAAAGGGCTATTTCCATCCCTCTAACAATCAAATAAATGCTCTTTTCTCTTTCAAATAACTAAGTTGAGAACACCTAGGGTCATGGATTCCCTAAATGGGTATGGCTAACTGGAATGGGGGTCATGGATTCCCTAAATTATTGGTATTGAATATTGTAATTGCTATGAACTCAAACCCAATATTGGTTTGTGGGTTTGAGTACCATTATCTATTTGATTTGGCATGATGATATTCGTTTGCAAGCTATTGTTGGTATGATGATACCACTTGATATTGCTATAATGAATGACTCCATGATTAAATGAATGGGTTATGCACTAAATATTTTAATTGCACTTAAAGGAGGTTGTGTAATTTGTTGTGAAAGAATAGGTCCTAAGAGGACTAATACTAGAAACCATGATTGCCGAAATGGGAGTTAAATTGGTTGGGTGTTCGAGTCACCTTTGCTTTACGATCAGGTGTTTATGTCACCCTTGATATATGATCGAGAGGTTTGAGTCCCCTGTGCATTTAGGTTATGATTATTCTTTGATTCGTGTGGCTACATGCACTAGTGCCCAACCAGGGGGTGAGAGCTGGGGCCTATATAGCCCATAAGTACTGTTATGATGTTTAAGCTACCCAGCCCAGCTAATGTTTTACTTTTATGCCAAGCTTTGTTCCCTATCCTGACATGATATATTTATATATGTATATGCATATGATTGTATGGATTGGTTTTGAATGATTTTGTACATTTGATCATGGTATTACTTTATCCGTTCCCTTAGTTACATTCTAGCTCTTACCTCACTAACCATCTTTAGATGTTATATCCCTATGCGATGCAGGAACTGGAGACACTTCTACTTTTTCTGCACAGTTTTAGGATTTTTGGGCTGTTAGCAGTCAAATTTTAAGTGGTTAGCTTCTGTTCTCTGGATGGGATATCATTTTGAAGTCTCATTTTATTTATGTCTTAGAATACTTCTATTGGATTCTTTGTCTATCATCGTGGGCACGTCCCAACTTAGATTTGTTTTGGTTTATTTAGAGTCTCTATGGACTACAATGGATTGGGATGTTTTTGAAATTCTTACATTTCTTTCTGAGTTTCCTATCTTATTATATGTTCGTAACTCAACTTATCTTGTTATATATTTAGAATTCATCCGATGCTAGCTGTATTGTGTTCTATTTGTCTAGGAAAATTGGGTGGTCTCCGGTTCTCTATAGACTTGAGATAGACATCACAGCCAGGCCCTAGTTTGGGTTGTGACAAAAACCTCAACCTGCTAACCCTGGACTGTTACTTTTAAGTTAATCAAAATTGGATGACCATCCTGCTTTTCCTTAACACTGGCTACTAATGAGGATTTCGAGCCATTATTAACCAAGATACTACCTTTGGTGGAGTCAACAAACTTAACGCCTAGTTTAGTCAATTTGTGAACGTCGCGATCTAGTTCTTTCTTCTCATCCTCTATGTGAGCAACACTTATCATTGATAATCTACTAAGAGCATCAACCACCATTTTAGCCTTGCCTAGATAGTACCAAACACTCATATCATAATCCTTTAATAGCTCTAGCCAATTTCTTTGATAGAGATTTAAATCTTTCTTCCTTAATACATACCGAAGACTTTTGTAATCGGTCAACACATCGACATAAACCCTATAAGGTTAATGTCTCCAAATCTATAAGGAAAAAGCTAATGCTGCCAACTCCTGATCATGAGTTAGGTAATTATTCTCATGAGGCTTAAGCTACCAAGAGGCATATGCTATTAATTTTCCCCACTGCATCAAAAAATAACCAAGTCCAACTCTAAAAGCAGTACAATAAACCATAAAACCATCAGAGCCCTATGGTAGAATTAAGATCGAAGCGATAGTGAGTCGAGTCTTCAACTCCTAAAAACTATTCTTGCATGAATCAAACAACTAGAATTTGACTTTGTTGTAAGTCAACCTGGACATAGGATAAGCAACAGAGGAAAATCTCTCAACAAACGATCAGTAGTAATTGGTTAAATCTAAAAAGCTCTTGATATTTAATGGAGAAATAGGTCTAGTTCAGTTTCTCACTACTTCTGTCTCTTGAGAATCAACTATAATGCCTTAGCTGGATAAAATATGACCAAGGAAAGTGATTTAATTTAACCAATATTCACACTTTCTAAATTTGTAGAATAGCTGGTGGTCCTCGAGAGTCTACAAGACAAACCTCAGATAATTTGAGTGTTCATCCTCACTTTGAGAATAAATGGGGATTTTTTCTATAAAAACTATAATGAACATGTCCAAGTATAGCTTGAACACCCTATTCATCAAGAATATAAAAGCTATTGAGCATTCATACTCCAAAATACATAGCAATAAATCCAAAGTGATCATACCAAGTTATGAAGGCTGTCTTTATAATGTCACATTCTTGGACTCTGAGTTGATGATGGCCTGATTTGAGGTTTATATTATAGAAGCAATTTACACCCTAAAGTTTATCGAACAAGTCATTAATCTTGGGGATGGAATACTTATTTTGATTGTTAACTTGTTCAACTGATCACAGTCGATGCACATTCTAAGAGAACCATTTTTCTTATGCATGAAAAAAATTAAAGCACCCTAAGGAGATACACTAGGCCTGATAAAACCCTTGTGTAGGAGGTCCTTTAATAGTTCTTTCAACTTTTTTATCTTGGCTGGAGCCATTCTGTTGGGTGGAATTGAAATAGATTGGGTATCTGGAAGATTATCTATTTCAAAGTCAATTTCTATTTGGGGAGGAACTCTGAGTAGGTCTTTTATAAATACTTCTAGAAATTTATTTACCACTACAACTAACCCAAGAGTTATGGTTTCAGACTTTGAATCTTTAACCTTCATAGCATGACAAATATACCCTTTGCAGATCAACTTTATATCCTTAAGGTAAGAAACAAACTGACCTATAGGCATTGAGTTACTACCTCTCCACTTATTACTGACTCACTTGGAACTTGAAATTGGACTACCCTATTTATACAATCAGCTGAGGAATAGTAATAATGTATCCAATCCACACCACGAATTACATTGAGATCTACCACGTCTTACTCTATAAGACGAATTGAGATGACTTTGTAGGAAACTATAATTGGGCAATTTTTGTGTACCTATTTAGCAATGCTTGAGTCACGAAATAGAGTAAAGACTGTGCAAGGTTCTGAGAGAATCTTGGTACTGACACCAAATTCTACTGCTATATAGGGAGTTATGAAAGAAAGTGTAGATCTAGCATCTAATAATACATAATCATGAATAGAAAAACCTGTAACATAATTGCGAATACATCAAGAGAACCCTCTTGATCCTATTGAGTCAAAAGGGAATGAAGCCTATTCTAATGTTGTCCACTAGTTGCACTAGGTGACATATCCTATTAAGTAGGGCGACCTGCATAAGCTGCTGATGAATTTGCTTTGCTTTGCTGATGGGCATCCCTACCTTCTTGGGAGAACACTAGGCATTCCTAAGCCCGTGGCCTAGCTTTCCATGCTGAATGCACCTATCACTATTGGCCATACACTAATACTTCTAGTTCCTACCATATTTTTTATATATTGGGTTGGTACGATTATTGTTCATACTACCTTGAGACGTAGTGTCGGGTGCCCTATCACGATGATCCTTCCCGAACATAGGCACTAGGGTAATTGTAGAAGATGGTTCTGGAGATGAATATTTTTGGTGGAACTGAGAATGCTTACCAATATCTAGCCTTTTCTAAGAGAAACTGAAGCTACCTATTTTGTTCCTCTTATTCTCCCTTTACTTCTCCTTAACTTTCTCTTCTTTTGTCTATTGAGCATGAACATTAGTTTAGAGAAGTCCATCTCCTTCACCAACATAGTAGTCCTGCACACTTTGACCATATTATTTTGAAACACCAGACATAAACTTGCTTATATAGGCCCTGGAAACAACAATTATAGCCGAAGCATAGCTCTCCAACTAAGTAAATTTAAGGTATACTCCCTCACACTCATGATACCCTTTTTCAAATTTATGAACTCCAGCACCTTGGCCTCCTACCAATCCAGTAGGAAGAACTATCCTAGAATCCAACCACAAACTCATCCTATTCTACCAGTTCTGTGATTTCACCCCTATTCCCTTTTACTACTTATGCCAGGTGTAAGATACTCATGCAATTGATAGGAAACTAGGTTAGCTCACTTATTTGGGGGAACAGCCTTAATATTTGTAACCTTTTAGATACTATCCATAAATTTCTATAGATCCTCCTCATACTTGGATCCAAAGAACACTGGGGTATTCATTCGAGTGAAGTCTCAACATCTTGCCACTGTTGCATTCACTGTTGGTTTAGCTAGTGCCATGATAGGTTGGTTATGTGGGCAGTCATGAACTAGGATAAGGATATAAAATAATCCCTGAATTTTGCATGGAAAACTTATTTATTGAGAGTTTTTTTAGGAGTTGGTGGTGCGTGGTGATTATCCACCCATCCCATATTTCCAATCTTCCTTCTGCTCATCCATTTCAGAGAAATATGTTGTAAAAGTGTGAAGAATGAGTTAGAAGAATATTTTAATAGAGCTCACACTTTATCGCATGACATGAGCATGAAATAAGGGAAAATTTTCCAAAAGTGTCTTATAACCTCTCACTCATAAGTTTAGCATGTTTCACATCTATGAATAAAATTCTATTCGATGTTAGTTTTAGATACCCTACGACACTTTAATCCCATTGCACAGATACTAAGTTTCTTATGACCCAATAATACCCCTATTCATAACATGGTGCTTAGAATCACAAGTGACTCCAACATAATCTATGACTAGCAAAACACTACAAAATATAGATCATAATAAATAAAACACCACTAATGTTGAAGCTGGACTTGAATGATATATAAATATCAAAAGGTAATAAATACATTACTAAACAAATCTGAGTAAAAACTGAACCTCAAATTGTATGTCTGAAAAGCCTCTACTAAGATGAGTTGTGGGAAAAAGTCCATAACTACCTCTAATTGTCTGAAAACTGGGAACAATAAAGACAAAATAACTGAAAAATTGACTTTGGTTCTAGCATGATGAGAACTCACTAAAACTGCTACTGTTGATATAGGATGATATCGTCCTAAGTTTGTTCAGGATGTTGAATGTTTGAACCTATATTATAAGATAATGTAGCACACAGAAAGCGATCCATTAAGACAATGTAGCACAAAGAAAGTGATCCATACATTCAATGTACTGAGTATCTGAGATAGAAAAATAACTAATATTAGATAAATATTGAACATATAACATGATAACTAATGCAAGACCAAATAAGGAACACATGTTGTAAACTGAACTGAATGAGTAAATATAAGGTCATGCAAGAATGTAAAATCTAAATTGTAACCTATGGATTGTAGGAGCTACAAAAAACTAACATAAATAATTGTAAGATAATTGGGGTCCAAATTGTAATCCTAGATGGAAGAGTGTTCAGTACCTTACCAAGGGTACGAACACTGACTGACGTGGATCATCTAAATTCATTACCAAAAGAACTAAGGGGTCAATCCTAATTTGAGGGGTGACCCTTTAGAACCTATGGTTTTTTCTTAGTACTAGGACTTAGGGAAATATACTAAAGGTCTCAGCCTAACTAGCACATCAGCCTTCATCGTTGTGTCCATTTATTACTAAGTACTACTTTGAATTGAATAACACTGATAATCTATAATGCTCACTAATGATACTAATCTGATAACTGAAATAAATTATTCTCTAAAATTATTCAAATTAGATAAATTAGGGAATATAACATTTAATAATCTATGCCTAAAATCCTAGGTGATTGGGTGTTCACAACTTGCCTTCTCTGGAGAATACAGTCACTGTGTCAAATTTAAAAATAGATAGAATTAACAGAAATAATTAGGTCCAACCATCATGGATTTTACAATGTAACTATGGTTTAGTATAATGGTTAAATACTAATAATGGATTTATTCTAAATGAGAATTATCACTCAATGACACCAAGATACTGAGTTATTATGGAATTTACCAATATCCATGAACCCTAAATTGGGAAAGAAAACTAAATTGGAGAGTTGAGTTTACTTCAAGACTAAATAGGTGAAAGAACACCAATTGATTAAATCTCATTCACCTAGAGATGAGAACTCTGAAGAATTCCTTAGAGTTAGATGCCTGAGGAAGATGAACCGTAACTGACCTTAGGGGAAGGGAATCACCTCTTTTTTTCTTTTGAATTTAAGTATCAGAAAAAATTCTTAGTAACGAGATCTTAGGGTATTATTAACTCAAATAATGAACATTAAAATTTCCAAAACAATATGGATTTGATATTAAAAGAGTAGGAAAATATTGATTTGCTCATTTAAATTTTATAACTAGGAACTATGGAGAGAAACATATGAGACCTTTCCATAATTGTGGGGACAACTAATAATCATGGGTTAATCTTGTGGTTGGGAGTTGGATGTAAAATCTCTGAACATGATCAAATAAGCCTTAGTATGACCGTGGGATCTACCTATGTTCATAACTTGGTTTGTCTATTTGTTGGTTTCATTTAGGGCATCTGTTGGAGTCACGATCGTGTTTGGGAATCACAGCTTCAAACCACAATCATGGTTCCCTCTTGTGTCATGAGGGTACACATTGTCAAATTTTAAAAGTTGGAGTTATTTTGACTAGATGAGACCATTGTATGTTCATATAATGTAACCAAGGTTGGGGTTGGTCTCGTGGTATCTCACCACAGAGAAATGCTTTGCCAAAAAGGTCATAATTTCCTTATTCGATGCCATATTAAGGAGAAACTGGATGTGTTACAATGGTAATTCAAATACTTATCACTTTATGGGTCTATGAATAAAAAATGCATCAGAATATGGAAGTTATACTTGTTTTAGGCTGATCACTTCTTCAGAAATCAAACACTAAGGAAGGTTTTGGCTTGTTTAAGCTATAGGGGTATCTTGTCACCTTGGTACATGGAAAAAATCCCCTCTGGTACTATTAAAACATGATTATTTACCCTATATGCACTTGAAGCATGGTTCTAGTCTAGGCTTGGATTTTCATAGGTGTTACAAATTATGTTTAGAATAGATTGTATATAGTTGGCTTATTGACTTTGTATTATTAATGGTGGTTATCTATCTTGGAGATTGAATCATGTTAGTGGACTTTATCATGTTGATTGGGTCTTGTTGACTTTTTAAGTGATAGATATGTTCCTATAGCAGTTTGATGGAAAGATTGAGCTTCTTAGAGCATAAATAGCCTTATAATGGTTGATGTAATTCCTGGGGTTTAGTATCTCTCATTAGGGCATATTATTAACTAGCATATCTGTCCTTATAGTATTTAAGCTAGAGATGTTATCTTTTGAAAATATGTGACTTATTGTATGAATTAAGCTGGGTTTAAGTAAGTTTCATTATATAGTTCTGTTTGGATGGTTTATTATTTTAATTTGTTCATGTGGGGGCTTATATGTATATTATTTATTTGCTTGATAGATTACTACTATTGTGATGCCCGAGTGGGGGCTTGAATTGATATTGTCGGACTTATTTGTGCATTATATTGACTTATTTATTATTATGTCGCTTGAGTGGGGGGTTTGACTTGAATGTATATTATAGACCAGTTTGATTATTATTTGTATCAATCATTATAGTAATACCCGAAAAAGGGTTTTTTGAAATGACATAATTGATATCTACATGACTATCATTCTAGTGGTATCAAGGAGGGCTCATATAATGACTATTATCATATTGAGGATATTGATCTTATTAGTACCATTAGTCAGTTGATTCATTATCATTATGTTGACTTGGTTATGACCAGGCATCCTCATCTTATTCATTCATATTTATTGAAATGGGCACGACTTAAGAACTCTTTATAAGAAACCTTGATATGTGATTATTAGTTGGGGAGATGAATGAGACATGTTACAGACCATTAATCCATGAATATTAGCTGGAGAGGTAAATTGAGATATGAGATTGCGATATAAGATGGTATACTGGTTGTAAATACCCCATGGGTCCTTCTTAGAAGTTCTGAGGCTCAGAAGGTGTATACCAACTCATGCAATAATGTATATTAGTAACACACCATCATTATCACTTTATTATATTGCGTTTCATTTTTTTTGCTTTGTATGTCTTGATATTATGTTTGAGTGTTTACTTTTCTATTTAATTATCATGATTGAACCTTTTTTATGATATTTTGTACTTTGCTTTCATTTCACTTTATTACATCATATTATACTACCTATTGGTTAATTTAAGAGTTCAGATATTCGTAAGATATAGAGTTTGGCTATGGCTTGATTTGTATGACATGTAGTACCACACTCATTGATAGAATGCCATACAAATAATTATATTCTCTCACTATTCTATCCTAGATTATTGATTGAGCATGAATGATTAAGCATGATATACTATGTTATTAGTCTCCCTCATAAATGACTTCTCTTATTTGTCAATCATAAATGGCTAGTGTTGACTTACCTATCTTGATGTGCCTACCCATACGTTGATACTGCTGTGACTGTTGTGTTAAGATTCTATGTTAGTATTATTGGATTACTTTTTGGTTATAGAGCTATTTAGGGAAAACTTAGGTAGTTGGGGTGATGGTTCTCACCGTCATTTTGGATTAGGATCGGTTATCAATGATTCTTGTTGACTAGTACTCACCATTTATTTTTTTTCCTTTATTCTTATTTTCCTATGCCCTATGTAGGTATTGGTCTGAGCGTTAGATTATACAATACATTTCCTTGGCATTGGCATTATGGAGCTTGAGGTGGTAGATGACACTTCCTAGAGCTTACTAAAATCTCTCATTATTTATATTGTGTTTTATCCATATTTAATATACTTTAATTGATTTATATCATTCTATATTTAGAGGCTTATACTAGCGATACCTAGACTTGCATATCTCTTTGAAACTATTATGTTTATCACAAATTATTGATGTACTAGATTTTTGTAGCACATTTAAGACTTTTTAACTTGAAATAATTGTAAGTTGTTAAGTAATTATTGGTGTTTTTGATGTTATTTCTTAAGATTTTGTTGGAAAGTCAAGATGCATGGAAATAAATAACAATGGAGCAGAAGAACTGTAATCTGGTGTAAATAACCTGAAGTGTAGCTGACGTCAATTCTGAAGTGCCATCATACATGGGACAAACTGTCAAAGTTGCCGTCAAGATTAGACAGAACCTGAGAAGCTGAGATAAAATGGGACGACGTTTAGGATGGGCCATCAAATATGTCACATAGCGTCAAAATCGCCGTCATCCAAAGGTATAGTATGTTGATTTTTAGTGAAGTTGTGATGGCAGTTTTCACACGTCGTCAAGTTTTGACATGCCATCAGGTTTTCCGTCTGAAGAGTCAGAAGATAGCAATTCGCTGGAATCTTTGATGATATCTCGCACACGCCATCAAAATCATCATCGTCTAATTCGAAGAGAAAACTGAAACTTTAATTTTATTTCCTTATTTAGGGTTGACTATGTAAAGACTTGTTTTAGGGTTTTTAAAAGGGGGATCAATGTCTATAAAAAAAAGGGGACGTGGGGAAGAGAAGCACGTACATTGCTCTCTTTCACCAAATATTCTTCTTGTTTCTTATCAACTATTTTTGGGTTTCTACCTTGTGATTAAATTGAAGAAACTACTTGATATTTTCCATCCATTCCTAAGTTTTTCCTTAGCACCATGAATTCAAATTGTTATTTTGTTCATCAAATCATGAGCGGTTAATTCCATTAGCCAGAGTTACGGGATCCACAGAGTAGGGTTTGATGGGTTACTAGGTATTTAACGGATTCAACGAGTAGTAGAACGTCTTCAAATTCTGTTATTTTAACTGAAATCTATTGGTTGCAAACATTAGATTGTGCCTTAGGTTTTATTTGCTTCTAATGGAGAAATAGACTAGAGGTTGTGAATTATCAATAGGGACTCAGAAACTACCAACCTTCTATTTAATGATTGATGCCGTAACTGGATTAATCTACCTGAGATAACAGCTTATTGGAAATAGATAAGTTATCTAAGTTTGAGAGAATTAGATAATAGATTGTCTAGTGAGGTCGAGAGATAAGTCAGAAAGTATCATAGTCAAGGATAGTCTGCTATTTTACTTACTTCAAGAATCCTAAGCACTTCCTAGTACCTGTAAAGTCCCAAAATCCATGGTGAACGTAACTCTAGTTTCCCATTTATATTAATTACAAACATTAATATTGAAGTGACAACATTACTTGATACTTTCAAAACCCCTATCTTAATTTTATATTTTTGTACCATTTGTTTAAATTGGACTTGTAGCTATAGCTTTAAATTAGCTTAATCGCCACTCACATTGTTCCCTGTGGATTCAACCCCAACTCCAAAGTAGGGTAAATATATTTACGATGACCGCCTTACACTAATTTGAGGTGTAATTTGAGTGTTATAAGAAATGGCGCCGTTGTCGGGGGGCAATTTGGCGTATTGACTTAGTTTGGAATTTTAACTTATTTGCTTGAATACAAACTTGTAAATTTTTTTTGTGATTTCCTTTATTTCTTGTGTTAGGTAGATTTTCTTTATTTTTGTTTATTTCTTACTATGGCATAATGGAATTAATGTAGTTTGATGGTTGGAAATCTATCTGGATGATCTATGTCCATATTATGATGGACACTACTTTTGGCAAGATTGTAGATATGCTCCCCGGAGAGAGATATTTGCACCATTTCCATCCTACCGGGAGTATAATTGTTCTTTATGTGGTGGTCAAGATGGACATTAGAGTGATTTCCCAAATGCCCCCTCCCCCTATTGCGCTAACCTAAGTTCTAGTTCTTCTTGTAAGTATGACAGGTCTTATAGCCAAGGAAAGGATGAACGAAGCACTGGAAAGAGTGATATTAAAGCTATTCTTCAACTAATGTTGGATCATATAGACACAATGAATGATACCATATGTGACATACGCAATACAGTAGGGCATTTAACGAGGGAAGAGAAAGGATAGAAGAGATGAATATCGAGGTCAATCATCTAAAACACTTTTCTACATTATGTTTAGATAATATCTTGTCTGTGGAATCATTTAAAATAATGGAAGAGTGTGACAATGAAGAGAAAGATTCCTATACTGATGATGAGCTTGATGTTGATCAACCCTTGGAGATTTCCCAACCAACCGAACCAACCATAAGGGATGATGCCAAGATTGAGGAAATAGTGATAGAGGCAAAAGAAGAAGCCAAGCCAATCTTTTATGAAAACTCTATCCCAATTCAAAGTAAAAATATTGAGAAGATGAATAAAAGTGAGTGTGTAGAGGATAGTATAAATTTTGAAGTAGGATTTGTTGGGCCACAGTCGAAGCATTTTCCTGCATTATGTTTAGATGATATCTTGTCTGTGCAATCATCTAAAATACTAGAAGACTGTGGAAATGAGGAACAAGAATCCTATATTCTTTATTTTACACTTGATAAGCAAAACAAAAACAATCCTCACTTTAAAGCTGAGTTGTTTACCATGCATCATCCATTACTCAGCTTCTTGATCTTTGTTCTACCTCCCTATGAGCGAGGCAAGAAGATGGACTCTAAGTTGGGGGTGAATTTCATATCATTAAGATGGAGGAAAAAGTTGAGTTGGATCATGCCGCGACACTAAATTAGGCGCTTCTTGGGAGGAAACCCAAGGTATTTTGTTATTTATATTTGTACTGTATGATTGACATCAGATCTTCACACCCATGGTTCCACGGGTATGTTTCTAACTCTCTTGTTTTGGATTGGCGCATTGGGAACACTACATGATATTAAGTGGAGGGTGAGGCTACTTGTGGGTGTGATGGCCTCCTAGGGTTTTTGTTGTCGTGCCTCTTTTACCTAGAGTCTTGTTCCTAGTAGAGCTGGCATGTTTAGGTGTATTGTGTTTTTTTGTGATGTATTGTGGTTAAGTGGAGAAGAATAAGTATCTAGAGCAGTTGATATATTTTTGTTGATTTTTAAGACTGATAAACACCTCTCCGTTGGTCTATTTTATAATGATGTGATATGCATTTATATGTGGCTACTGTGAATCTTTTTATGGCATTAGTACTAGGGACATGATAATCACTGCTAACAATTGTATGAACCAAATGGGTAGTAGCTTTTGATGTACCATTATGCCATGTGTGTGTGAGGTCTTACTCAATCCCTGTGTTTGTTGCATCTAGAACTTGCCCTGTTAGTCCTACCTTGGTTGAAAGATAGGGGTTAGTTAAGGATCATAGGCCGTTTTTATTGTTTAAGTCATTTTTGCCTAAATGACCTTCCCTGTATGCATGATATCTTTTGATCCCTATTTTAAGCCTGAATTGACCATTTCTTTCTATGATACCTATCACCTTCCTGTTTAGATCATAATGAACTTGTTTTGGCCTTGGTCCTCCATGGACACTGTGCACCTTGACTTAGGTAAACAACTTAAGTTGAGGATGGCTATCATTGGGGTACATGATGTAAGCTGGGTATGAAGAAAGGTAGAATCAAAGGAAAAGAATAAGTGAAAAAGAATAAAAAAACTAGGTGGTGTGGAAGAAGAATAAGAAAAGAAAAAGAGTGAAAAAGAAAAGCCACATCCATCCTAAATAATGTGTGATCAAGAAAAGAAAAAAAAGGTTAATAAGTGAACCCCAAAAGTTAAGGTAGTTCCAAGGAGGCTTAGTCATACTAAATGTCATTTAATATCATACCAGCCCTTAGCCTACCTTAAAAGCCGAAGAAAAGACCTATAGTGATCCTAACTTACCTATCTGGACACCTTGGTAATGAAAATAAGGGAAAGCATATAGTATTTGACATGCATTGATTAGAATTTTTTTCTGAGAGTGAGTGTCTCTTAACCGTCCCCACATTGACATGCTTTAGTTCATATATGAGAAAGGAGGAACTTCTTTTTTGTAAGGGCACATCGGTTGCATTGCTAGCTATTTACTTATTTGGGTAGTTTAACTTGTACATATACATAGTTATTGTTGCTGAATTGATGCCATATCTTAATTCCTTTGGGTCACATTGTTAATCTTCATTGATATACACAATTGGATTTATAAGTAATTGAACGTGGAGAGTGGCATGAGTTGTAAGCTAAACTTGATAATAAATTGTGATAGGTATCTTATGTGTCTCTTGGTTAAGCATCATAGTATGGTGTTATGTAGTTGCTTGAGGACAAGAAATTGTTTTAAGTTCAGGGTGTTGATGTGCTAGATTTTTGTGGAACATTTAAGACTTTTTAACTTGAAATAATTGTAAGTTCTTAAGTAATTATTTGTGTTTTTGAGAGGAAAGTCAAGATGCATGGAAATAAATAACAATGGAGCAGAAGAACTAAAATCTGGTGTAAATAAGCTGAAGTATAGCTGACATCAATTCTGAAGCACCGTCATACATGGGACAGACTGTCAAAGTTGCCGTTAAGCTTAGACAGAACCTAAGAAGCTGAGATGAAATGGGACGACGTTTAGGATGGGCCGTCAAATATGTCGCATGGCATCAAAATCGTCATCATCCAGAGGCATAGTAGTTGATTTTTAGTGAAGTTATGATGGCAGTTTTCACGTACCGTCAAGTTTTTAAGACTCCGTCAGGTTTGCCATCTGAAGAGTCAGAAGATAATAATTCACTGGAATTTATTACGACATCTCACACACGTCATCAGGTATCTGACGTGCCATCAAAAGAATCGTCGTCTAATCTGAAGAGAAAACTGAAACTTTAATTTTATTTCCTTATTCAGGGTTGACTATGTAAAGACTTGTTTTAGGGTTTTTAAAAGGGGGATCATTGTCTATCAAAAAAAGGGGACGTGGGGAAGAGAAGCACATACATTACACTCTTTCACCAAATATTCTTCTTGTTTCTTATCAACTATTTTTGGGTTTCTACCTTATGAGTAAATTGAAGAAACTACTTGTTGTTTCCCATCCATTCGTAAGTTTATCCTTAGCATCATGAATTCAACTTGTTATTTCATCATCAAATCATGAGCAGCTAATTCCATTAGCTGGAGTTATGGGATCTATGGAGTAAGGTTTGATGGGTTACTACGTATTTAATGGATTAAAAGAGTAGTAGAACGTCTTGAAATTTTATTGTTTTAATTGAAATCTATTGATTGCAAACATTAGATATGCCTTAGGTTTTATTTGCTTTTACTGGAGAAATAGACTAGAGGTTATGAATTATCAAAAGGGAATCAAAAGCTACCAACCTTCTGTTTAATGATTGATGTCGTAACTAGATTAATCTACCTGAGATAACATCCTATTGGAAAAAGATAAGTTATCTAAGTTCGAGAGAATTAGACAATAAATTGTCTGGTGACGTCGAGAGATAAGTCAGAAAGTATCATAGTACCTGTAAAGTCCCAAAATCCATGGTGAACATAACTCTGGTTTTCCATTTTTATTGAATACAAAAATTAATATTGAAGTGACAACATTACTTGATACTTTCAAAACCCCGATCTTAATTTTATATTTCCGTACCATTTGTTTGATTTGAACTTATAGCTATAGCTTTAAATTAGCTTAATCGCCATGCACATTATTCCATGTGGATTCGGACCCGACTCCAAAGTTGGGTAAATATATTGAAGATGACCGCCTTACACTAATTTGAGGTCTAAGTTGAGTGTTATCAATTATCTTTTTATATTTTCTCTAATCTCCTTCGTCTCCTTCTTCTATTTGATTATTGAGTTTTGTTAGAGATACGCTTACCTCATTTAGAGGCTGTGATAGGTTCTATCATAGACTCTATTTTAGATTGTGACAAATTAGTATCAGAGCTAGGTTTATTGTTCTTGTTAGAACAAATCATGTTTGATAGAGTTCTGCAGATTGATGCAGACATATTCACTATCTATATGCAAGAGCCTACATGACTTTATAAGAAATTCATTTCTTCATTCTATATGAGATCATAGCATTGTATTACTCAAAAATCACTTATTTATTCTTTCACAGATTGTGATCACATATTCTTCCTTGGCTAGAGATTTTGAGATCATTCCTTTGATACATGGCAATGATAAAGGTCATGGAAGAGGTTGGATTAGGGCATCCAAATAAGCTATAGTATAGGATACATTTACTTTTTTAAGTTCTAAAGTCTCTTCTAAGGCAGGGTCTATTGAGATAGAGGGGATTGAGGCTAGTGTAGACACCAACTATGATCATACCTATGCTTGAGTATTATTTGGTATGAGTGTTAGGTTTTCTTTAGAGGTTGGCTCCTATTTAACCTCATCATGATACTTCGAGTCTTTAAATTTTAGATGAATCTTTGACTAGTAATTATGCTAGATTTGATGAGATATTACCTAGGATTTCTCCACCTCTAGTGACCATATGGAAGGACATAGCAGATATGTAAAGTTCATGATAAAAAATAGTCTCCTACTCTACTGAAATCCTAATTTTTATGCTTATATGTCCTTTCTTGGTTACTATGAGAGATTGCATAGGTTGGGCTTGAGGGATTTTAATAGAGTGGATTTCACCTCTTTCAGTTCTTTGGACTAACTAAATAATGGTTGAGGACTTTTACAGAGACTAGACCATTTGGGTAACCTCCTCTTTTATGGGATTAGTTTGCTTGAGAGTTTCCATAGGAGTTTGAGTGGAGACATAAGATTCTTGCAGGTAAGAAGCCCTATAGACTTTATGACAATAAGGACATGTATGGTAGAGGATAAGATTATCATGGTTTAGCTTAAAGAGGCTTAGAGTGTGGTGGACATTTTCAAGTTATATAGGTATAATTCAACAGATTCATACTTCTTTGGGTTGCTTTATATATGGAGATGTCGAGCACTATAGGAGGTATTACCCATATCTTAGATAGAAAGCTGCCTTATTAGTTGCTTAAAGAGACAACAATTTTTAGTATCATGTTTTATAGAATGGACATAAGGCAGGATCTTCCAGTACTGTAGCCACAAGTATAATTTTGGTATGCCTTTGATCTGTTTGGGTTGTGTGTGATTGTTTCTCTATAGTCTTTTATGTGTTTACTTTGTTGTGTTTTGATTAGTATGGGATGTGTTTTACTGTGGTTCTATATTCTTCTATGTGCTTACTTTTTGCAGTGTTGATCTTTGATATTAATCATGAGTTTTTGCTGGGTTTATTGATATTTATATCCTATATATAATTCTTGAATGGTGGATCGGGTGTGCCATTATTATGATATGGCTCATTTAGAGTATACTATCAGGTTAGATTAGATTTTTGTAAGCATTATGGACTTTGGTATATTTGATATAATCTTCTAAACTAGTATATTATGGGATAGTGGTAGATCAATGGTAGTTATTGATATATTCAGATTATACTAGGTAATTTAGGTAGTACTTCAGGGTTGTAGTAATAGTTGGGATCAAGGAAGTTGTTCAATTATTCGAATGGAAAGTTGTAAATAAAAAAAGCTTACAACTGGTAGACTCATATGGGATTATCTTTATGTGTTAGTTATAGTATGCATGCATAAGTTAGTTTCTTTTATATGATTACCTTTGTATATCTATGGTTTGGGTTAATGCATTGTTGAAAAGATCTTCTTCATGGAATGACTAGTGACACTAATAAGATTGGGCAAAAAGACTATGATGGATTAGACTTATGATATGACTACTTTGGAGATATTGCAATTAGAGGAATTCTAATTGGATATAGGAAGATTTTCAGGGGCTCAGTCCTTATGACTTATTATTTTTTTAGTAATTGTCTTTTCTTGTAGGTAAAGACTTATAAATATTGAAAACACTCATTGATTAGATTTAAAAGATTTTAGCTTATAAGAAATTCTTACTTTTGTTCAAAAAGAATTTCAAATGAAAATGAAACTTTCTTGTAGCATTTATCACCTGAGTAACTAAGTGGAATAATAATTATTTTACTCACGAGTTTTGGTTTAGAGTATGCATCATCACTCCATGGCTTTGGTGTTAAAGAATACTGAAAAGGAATTGAGTTGGGATAGAGATAAGGAAAGAAAACACCCATTGATTTGAATTAAAAGAAAACTTACTTGTAACATTTATACCTTAATAGCTAAGTGGCTTAATAATAACTTAATAGTTAAGGGGATTAATAATGTTTTTACTCATGAGTTTTGATTTAAAGATTACATTGTCATTCTATGGCTCTGCTGTTAAAGAATACTAAATGGAAATTAAGTTGGGAAAGGAATAAGAAACTTGTACAGGAGAAGTTTTGATATATTTAGAATTTAGCTATGGTTTGAGTTAGAAATTAGAAGTTTAGAAATATGGTCATTAGCAGCTTGCAAGGAGTCTAGATGTGTTATTTGTCGAGCTTTGATTTGTAATTTGAGCATACATAAGTGAGATGTAGTAATTGTTGCATTTATACTATGTGTTAATATTTTCGGATATGATGGGATGCTTATGTGTATATGAATTGGAGGTGCTTTTCATTCGATTAGATTATTAAAGACTTCGGGTTGATTGATGCCAATTATGTATTGCAGGCTTCTTGAGTTATTATGATGATTTATACAAGAGTATTTGGTATTATTTAGATAGTTCAAATACACTGGGTATGTTGTTGTTATAGAGTTTTTGATAGTTATCGATTTCCTTAAGGATTGAGTATAAGGATATGACTATAGTATAGTGACCTAAGTATGCTAAGTGTCGCTTTTATGGTTTAGTGTTGAATTGATATCAAATTTTGGCGTAGTTGATTCAGCTTGAGAATGTAGTATTATCTAATTCGACAGTTATGGTATCAACCTTGAGTGGGTTGATTTAGTATTTTGAGTGAGTGTAAATACAATTCATGGGAACCTTGGCTTTTTATGGGTCTTGGTATGAATTTTGGTTTTGTGATGCAGTCCATGTTTAATAGTATCCTTGCTAGATTTTGATATGCTGGTATGTTCAGAACTTCTACCGTGATCAACTCAGTTTTTTATCATAGAAAATTTTCAAATAGAGGATTTTTTATTTTACTGAGAAATTTTTGGCTTAGATGCTAGTGTTTTGACCTTGTCTATCACTATGTGAAAGACTAATGGTTCTATAGTGAGACCAGTAGTTATATAATGATGACTTATTCTTGGAGTGCTTTCTTGAGGAGTATGAGGGAATTTTCTATCCTTAGTCTATTTGGACCCTTTCCTTTCTTATATGTCTGAGCATAATCGCAAATTTCAGTGGTGGATAATGCAACTACCCTTTTAGTGATTTACTAATTCTTTTTACGTTTTGACTATTTTGCCCTTTCCTATTGTTTCTTTATGTCATTTGTGAGTTGCAAGAATAGTTTGCACGATTCCTAAGGTATTCAAAAGTAATTTATATGATTTTGTGGTTCTAAATATCCTTTAAAGGAACTAGTTTAACTTTGGTCAATATTTATTCAAGCTCTATTTGGTGATTTTGCAAATTCCATTGGATCTAAAATCTCAATTTTTGGCAAAGATTATGGTTAGTTTGGGCATCGAACATTTATTTTGATTTTGACCTCTTGGATGATAAACTAATTAAAATAGCCTAAGAAGGGTCCTAGAATTAATTTGTTGTAAATGATCTCTTTTTCAAAAATTTAATGGATGCATTGAGTTTAAAACATTGAAATTAGCCTCGTAGCATTGTTAGGTTGTTTCTATTGGGTCTTGAACGAATTTTGAAGGTCTATTTACAGAGTTTTTGACTTGTCTCATTGTTGGTTTAAGTTGTTGTATGTGCATGTCTTAATTCTTTGCATTTGTCACCTATCCTGCTGCACTTACAAAATAATTATATCCCTTTCTTTATGTTTGTGACCTTCACATCACATTTCCAAAGAATAATTTATTCCTTCATAGCAATCGCAATGATGGGTACCATGATCGCAAAGAATTAATAGAGGTCTGAGTCAGTTTTCTTTTTAGCATTCACGGCCAAAAGCTTGTATTCACAAATGTCCATGTCAGGGAATCCTCGCAATTGCTTCTTGGGCCCATATTTGTAAAGTTCTCTTGACCTATAAAAATCATTATCCCATTTCCACTCTATAATATATTTCTGTATTTTTCTAAACATTAAATTCATCCTTTTCCATTGATTTCTTCATAAATTTACCTTCCAAACCGTTATTTTAAATATCATTTTTTGGGCTTTTACCTGATAAATTATGAAATGAGCTTTTCTTAGATTTTGAGTCCAATTTCAACTCATTTTTATTTGGGTTTTCAGAATTTGACTCTTCTTAACAAGAGAAACATAATTCTTAAATAAAATCACAGGTTTACCCTTATATTTTTTAAACTAATTTTGAAGTGATTTTGGACAACCAAACTGTTTATACATGGATCAGTGGAATCCTTTTAACTTGTAGAGGTTATACTTGTCGAGATTAGTCATATATGTTGATGATTCTAGGGATTAAAGCTTTTAGTTGATTCTTTGGATTGTGTTTTGGCTTTTGAATCTTCAAAAATGACAAGTTGAGATGTAACTTAATTTTTCTTAATGTTTTCAAGTGTTGTATGTTGTTTTCTTATATGTTTGTGAATCGCTTAGGATTGGGCATCCTACTTAGGTGAAATGGAAAACATCTTTTTAAGTACCAAAGTATTTTTGATGGATTATAGTAAGATAATTGCTTGCCTTAGTTACTTTTTCTTCTTGTGATGTTATGTTTAGAATAGATTATAGATAGTTGGCTTATTGTTCTTGCATAATTAATAGTGGCTACCTATTTTATAGCTTGAATCATGTTAGTGAAATTAATTGTATTGATACGGTCTTAGTGATCTTTTAGGGAATAATTATGTTACTATTGTTCTTTGATCGAATGATTGAGGTTTAGAGAACAGTTAGATTATAAATAGACTTATAATGGTTGATACAATTCTTATGGTTTAGTTTCTCTCATTAAGGCATATTGTTAACTAGCATAGTTCTCCTCATAGTTTAGGCCAATGATTTTATCTTTGTGAAGGATGGGACTTATTGTATGGATTAAACTGGGTTTGGGTAAGTTTCATTATATAGTGTTGCTCATAAGGTTCATTATTTCTGTGTAGCCTGTGTGGGGGAGTATGTGAATATTATTATTGACTTAAGAGATTTATATTATTGTTACGCTTGAGTGGGGGCTTGAATTAATACCATTGGCATTATTTGTGTATCAAATTGCCTTATTTATTATTCTGTTGCCCTAGTGGGGGATTGACTTAAAAAAATTTTAAAGGATATTTTGAAAATCATTTCCATTTATTCTATAGTAATACCTGAGAAATTGGTTATTGAGATGATATTACTGATATCTTCATGATTATTCAATATAGTGGTGCTGAGGAGTGCTTACATCATGGCTATTATCATATTGAGAAGATTCGACCTCATTCATACCATTATTGAGTTGATTCATTATCATTATGTTAACTTGATTTTGAGTATGCATCCTTATCTTATTCATTCATATTCAATATTGGTACTACTGAGAAACACTTTATAAAAACCATTGATCCATAAACTTTAGCGTTGAGAGAATAATGAGACATTTTATAAAACCCTTGATCTGTGAATATTAGCTAGAGAGGTGAATTGAGATATTAGAAGGTATGCAAATTGCAAACCCCTCATGGGTTGTTTTTTTGGTAGCGCTGAGTCTTTGATAGTGCATATAAAATCATGTGATGACTTATATCAGTAAGACCCTATCATCATCATTTCATTGCACTATTTTCCTTGGTATCTTTCGATATTGTGTTAGAGTGTTTACCTTTGTAGGTAATTATTGCGATTGAACCTAATTTATGATATTGTGTATTATACTACCTATTGGTTGATTTGGGAGTTGATATATTCATGAGACATATGGTTTGGCTATGGCTTTATTAGTAAGACATGTAGTGTAGCAACCCTTGCTAGTATGATATACACATAATTATACACTCTCACTACTTTATCCTAGATTATAGATTAAACATGATTGATTAAGCCTGATATATTATTTTAGTGAGTATCCTTCATAAATGACTTTCCTCAGTTGTCGATAAAAAATGACTAGTGTTGACTCACTTTGACAGGCTTCCCCATATGGTGATAATGCTGTGAGTGTTGTGTGGGATACCTATTAGTAGTGGTTTATTTATCAGTTATTAATCTATTTGGGGAAAACTTGATCAGATGTGGTGGTGGTTCTCTCTCTCACTTTGGATTAGCATTGGTTTTCGATGATTTTTGCTGAGTACATGTGTTTTTACTCATTCTTGGCATTAAAGAGATTGAGGTAGTGGCTAACGTGTCACAATGCTTACCTGGATCTCTTTTTATTTATATTTCTTCATTCACATTTAAAATACTTTAGTTGATTGATATCATTCCATATTTAGAGGCTTGTACTAGTGACAACCAAAACTGAGATGTAGCTTTGATACTATTATTTCTATTTTTAAATATCTTTTAGGATTTGCTTTATTCTTCTTCTTCTTCCACTTCTGTTTACTTGATTATTGAGTTTGAGTTGGGATAGGCTTTTCTATATCATAGGGTGTGATAGGTGCCATCACTGACTCTATTTTGGATTGTGACACGAATTATAGTGAAATTCATATGGTTTAGAACCCTAGGTTTATGAAATTTTGTGAAAAATTTATAGGTGTTTTATTTTCACATGCCTCTACATTGTAAAGTAAAAATTTGGTGTACGAATTTGTTATTTCAAATCATGAATTTTGATGGTTGGGAGCTTTGAATTCATAAAGATGAGACCTTTAGCTTTAAAGCTCAATTAATGGAGGTGGGTTGAGTATGATTTAACTCTTTAATGATTAATTGGACCTTGGGTAATAATGTAGACCGTAAATAAGGGTATAGTAGGTTTGAATTTTCAAAGTATTTGTTTGTAGAGTAGTTGATTAATTGCTATAATTGCTTGTGTATTAGATGATTTAGCCTTTGGAAATATGAAGAAAAAGATGAGCATATGTGGCATAGTTTACTTGTTGCATGAACTTGGCACCCAATTAAGCTATGTTTAATGTGTAGTAGATCTTGATTAAATTGCATGACTGCAATATAGTTTGATGAGAGATTTCATGCTTAGGAATGTAGGCACAATGAATGGTTGGTAATTAAATCAAAATGTGAATATGAATTGAATTTAATTTAGTTTATTTATTATTTTGAAACAAGTCATTGATGATTTTGTGAATGGTGTGTTAATTATGATAATTCATGAGAATATATGTTTATTGGTATCCGATAATGGGAATATGGATTGTGAAAATTAGTAACTAATAATTATAATATTTTCCAAAATTTAAAGGTGTTGATGTAAAATGATTATATTGAACCATGAATAACAGTAACTAGGTTGGAAAGTTTGATTGAATTGGATTATTGTAGTCATACTTGAGCAATTGGGTGATGAATTAGTCTATTCTAAAGCTTTGTCATATTTTATGGTTATTGAGAATCAAATTAAGGCTAATTGTTTGTAAATTAGCATATTTAATGAAATGTTTGGTCATTGATTGCATTGCATGCTAGTAACTATGAATACTTGATTTTTCTTGAGATTCAATTATACAAGCTAAATAATTTATCACAAATGTTATTGAATAATAAAATCATTGTATTTTTGGATCAGGACTGTGTTGTGGTGCAAGTGGTGATAGTTGTAAATTTACTTGGTGACTGCACTTGAATCGGTAGGTGCTCGCATGATTCGATTAGTTAGGTTGTGACAAACAAAGTACAAAAATCTTTAATTTTCTTCTAAGTACTAAATAATAAACTAGTCAACTAAATCATTAAAGAAAAATTTAATATTTGGTTTAACCATAATGCCCCCTTAATTTAACTGACAACCTCGAGAATTTTCTGCCATTTCTTTTCATTGACTTTCCTTCATTAACCCATCCTCCATTGCAGACGTCAGACTTTAGCATCTTCTCTAGAACTGTTGTGATCACCCACAATGAGACCAAATAAACCATTTCCTTTATAAGTATCATTATCATTATCCCACCCCTGTAGGAATAACTTCCTCAGTCGATGCTCTAATTAAAATCAATTTTTTTCTTCCTCTTTATGTAATAATGCCAGTTCTAACTCATCAAGTAACTTTGGATCTAGTTTTGGTTTCCAGTCAATTTCATCAATGTAGAGACTAGGGTTTGGTTCTAGATTATCAAAAAATGATCGCAAGTTAGGAAATTCAACATAATATTTATTCCTGGCATCATCAAATGCTTTCTCTACAGTGAAATCATCCCAATTCAGAATTTTTTTTTGAAAAAAACAAGAATGTCATCCTTTTAAGCCAAGAAAGTTTTCTCAAATCCGAATGGACTGATCTCAACAAAAACTCCTTCTCCCACAAAGGAATTACTTATATATGCCAACAAATCCCTAAAAAAGAAAAATAAATTCGATATGCCAATCATGTAAAAAATTTAAAGCTATTAATTCATGTATAAGATAACTGATAGGACCTAATAATCTAATAAAAGTTAATATATATTAATAGTATAACAATCAATCAAATTAATTTTATAATAAAATATGTATGAAAAGTGATGTGAGATGAATGCTTTTCTTTTGGTTGATAAATTTATTAATTTGTGTTTCTCTTTTTTCTTTTAATATTTTCATGATCAAACTTTTAAGCTTCACATCATTTCTACTACATATTATAAGTGAAACTTTGGTGGTACAACCAAGGTTATAACGTTAAGTTAAAGTAACAACAAATCTACTATTAATGAACCATGTAATACACTCAATTTACATGTCGTATGATATTATGATAGGACAACACTATTTGTTTTACACTAGAAATAACTTCTCCCAGAATTCATCTTCTTCGTCGAACAAGGAAAGGTAATAATCTTGTTACATGTTTTGTTTAACCTTCTTCCTTTATGTTGAGCCAGTATTTGCATATAATTGAGAAACATTTTTTTTTATCGTCATCCTCTTTAGTTAGGTTGGTCTTGTCAGCTTCAAGATATTTTAGTTCAAATTTTTGAATTTATGTTCAAATTTGACAATGTTGAGTATGATTTTTCTTGTAAAATTAGTATCCCTTCCCATGTTTATACATTCATTGAGCTTTATTTATCCTTATGATGTTTGTTCATTGCTCGAAAGTTGGAAAATTCAGCATATTACAGAAGACTAGAGGAAATTCTGGTATGTGATACTGATCCATGCCCAAACAATACCTCCGATTTGAGGATAAAGCTATCATAGTCAAGTATAGTAACCCAACTAGGTTGGGGTCGTACACACAAGGGCTATAGATATTGTATTTCTCTTTTGATGGAATCAATGGGCAAGTTCAGAAAGTAAATAGGAGGTTTTTGTAGTTTCAAGTAACTGCAAGTAACTATATGAAAACTTTGGTTGAAATCAATTGGAGACGAACACTAGGATAGTGTTATCCCTGGCATATCAAATCTGTAAGTTTATCGTGCTCAGCTCAACAAACTTAGTACCTTTCATGTAGAATCTGATAAGTTATGTACTATCAACTGTCTTGTGGACTCATTGATGAATTTTACCCTTTACCCTTTGAGTTTCAAGATGTTGCATTACTAAACCTTATCCTAGATCTAAGTTAACTATCACCTTGTAGGTCTCAGGTTATTTGATAAAAGCTAATCGTCTTAAGAAGATGATACTAGTAAGCTTATTTTGGAAATTTACTCCAAATTATTGTTGTTATTATATTTTTCTAGTCCCTTTTCCTTTTTTTTAAGTGAATAGGAATATCTAGGCGGATTCTAGCATTTGCAACCTCTAAGACAACTATTAAACTAAAGAAAATACAATAAATGCATGGGTATTAGTTTAGATCAACTTGGAACTTCACCTATTTCATCAATCTACTAGGGTTCCCACAACCCTAGCTAAGGGTTTTAGCCACTCATGATTGAAAGCATTAAAGTAATATCACAATAATCAATTACCAAACCACAAAGTAAAAAACTGAATTATGAACCAAATTCTCCAATACAAGAATTTCAAAGACCATGATATCTTTGTGTGTATTAAATAATATCAAAGTACATATCTTCCTCTGAAAAACAAAAAAAATGTATATAGTACATGAGGAACCCTAAAAATCAAAGCCTGAAAGAAAAAGAAAAAACAGAGTCGGTGGCCATATTCTTGGACCATATACGACCCGTATGTACTACATATAGTCCGCAAGACCCAGGTTAGTGCAACAAAATTTTCTGTAGCTTTTGAACTCTCTGGATCTTGGTTTCTACCACCTACCTTAGCCACATACGACCAGCAAGTGGACCCAGGTAAGTGCTAGAAATTTTCCTTCAGCTTTTGCACTCTCTAGATCTTCAACCCTCTCACTTACCTTGGCAACATCGGCCCATAAGTGCTATATACGGACCATATGTACTCTTTGTAAGTGACAGGGACTTTAAATTCCTTCAACCAAGCCTCTTTTCTTCAAGTTCTGGTACATTCTTTGGTAACATATGTCCAGTAAGTGCCACATACACCCAAAATACTCAAGTAAGTAGCCAAAAACTTCATTTGTCATATTTTTCTTAAATTTAGCGTCCAAAACCTAATTTCCTATAAAACATACCCAAAACACATCACATCTAACAAAACAACCTAAGAAACGTGCATATTTTCATTCTTTTAAGCATCAAAAGTGCTATAAATTCTTAGCACATCAAAATCCTTAACTTAGAATGTTTGCATGTCCTCAAGCAACAAAATAAAACAAACAAAAAAGACGATGCTTAACTAGGAAAATGTAAGACATCCACGGCATTCAATCATCATCTTTAATTCAAATCCATTATTCCTTCCTCTACCACAAGTAAAACCCAACTGCTTCTATGCATGAAGCATAATGGTAAGATATAATGGAATCAAGTTATAGTAATTACATTAGCACTCGACAACCATGCATAGATGCAAGTCACACTTACCCAAGCAAGTACGCAACTAGTAATACAACCTATGTTCCCTCACATCAAATGAAGTCCCCCTCATTCATATATGAAATCAATCATGTCAATATGGGGACGATCAAGAGAAACTCACACTCATAAAGAACTCTAATCAATGAATGTGAAATACCATAAGCTTTCCCTTATTTTCTATACCTAATCTTTCAGATGGTCAAGTCATGATCACTATAGGACTTTTCTTAGCTTGTAATGTAGGCTTAAGGGGATGGTATAGTACATATGGACTTCAAGTGACTAAGCCTCCTAGGTACTACACTAACTTTGGGGTCTCACTTATTAACCATTTTCACTTTATTTACTCCTTTTTTATTTTAAAGCACATTCAGGTTGGGTGTAGTTTTCTTATCCTTTCTTTCAAACTTTTTCACATTTTTCTTTTTCTTTCCTTTTTCTTATCTTTTTATTTTTCTACTACACCTAGCCCTACATTATTTTTATTTTATTTCCCCCTTTTTCATACCTACTATGAATTGTGCACACCTATGATAGCCACCCTCAACTTAGGCGATTTGCCCAATTTGAGATGCACATAGCCAAGGAGGACAGTGCCAAAATAGATTCATTGAAACATAAATGAGAAGGTGAGAGGTGAAAACAAAGAAATAGGCTATAAGGCTCAAAACAAAGATCAATGGATATTATTTCACAATGAAAAAGTCATTTAGGTTAAAAGTGGACTAAAATAAAAAATAATATATGATCCTTTCCTAACCAACTATCCTAAAACCTAGGCAAGACCAACTGGGCAAGTTTTAAATTTAACACACAAAGGAAACTAGATATTATCTCATAAGCACTTGGCACGAGACTATATCACAAAGCTACTACCTATCCAGTTCATGCAATTGTTAGATATGACTATCATGTCCCGAATTCTAATGCCACAACAAGATCCCACAAATATATACATCGCACACAGTTCAAAAAAAATTTGCAGATGTATTATTTTTCTCAAAAATCATAATCAAAACATATCACCTACCCTAAATACTCAAAATTCACCTAGTTACACGACAAAACACATCACAACATGAAACAAAAAACATCACAAAACATATTTAAACCTGGACATGCCAGTTCTGCAATCATACCGCGATCAATAAAAAAAAGCATAATAACTAAAACCTATGGCGGCTATGGTTTGCCCAACCTCCCACTAAAATATTGTGCATAGTCCCCAACGCACAAAAATAAAATAAAACCAAGGGAAGTGAGAACATACCTGGGATGCGCTAACCATCCATGTCACCATCAAGCCCATGTGGGGGAATGTCCACTGGCAGAGGCAGTAGTTGTGGTACTGCACTACTAGAAGATGCACCCACTGCTATCTTGGTATTCCTCGGCCTATCAATGAAATTAGTTTCCCTTAACTCATGTCTAGACCTTTTTAGGGCCTGCTCAAATGGTAAATTGTGATCTTAAATCTCTCTCTCATGGACTCTCTTTGTACCATCTATGTGGAATTCCTCATCATCCTTTGCAAATAAATCAAAACATCTTGGACCATGCAGAGGTGACATCTAAACAACTTGGAGTATGATAGAAGGGATGGCTATCATATGGATCTTTGTAAGAGAGCATACCTGTTTTCTCAAAGTATCCATCTTTTCTCAAATGCTCCTAGATCCGGTGTCTTACTCGTTGTGAACCTATCTTCCATACATCTCCTAAAAGCATCAATACGTGCATGTAGATCAACATATAGATGGGAAATAATATTTCTGGGTTTAGAATCCAATCAAGCCTATGTCGTCTCTAATCTATTTTTGATCTATGACCGAATCTGCTCATATAAAGTCCTGGTCCGGGGAACACCCCCGATACCTAACAAAAATATCCAAATGCATACCCTGAGTCAGATGAATTCCAAATATATTAAATGATAGCATATTCTGTACAACTCCCAAACTCAAGGATGGGTCCAGGACTGTGACCAACCCAAATGAGTCCAATATTCTGTGATACAACTTGAAACTAAGCCATGTCGTATAGGCATCTCAAGCCTAACATATAGCAGAGATTGCCTTGGCAACCCAACCTAACCATCACCCAAATCCAAAAGTGATGGATGAACTCCGACCATAAATCAAGATAGCAGAAACAAAAACAATATCATAACTTAGACGATGTCTAAACATTTCATTATCATCAATGTACTAACCAACATACCTAAGTCCACAGTCTTCCACAATGCCTCTATACAAATCCAATGTCTATATATGTCAGGGACAAGCCACCGACAATATCCAAACTAAGTCTAAATAAGTCTACGACCAAATATAAGAGACTATGAAATGTATGCCTTACAAAGTAGGGAATCTCACCACTTCAAAGTCAACACATGAACCTCTTTGATCACCTAGTCACTATACAGGAAGAGAAAAAGAAGCTTCCACCCCTATGTCGTGTGGGGGAATAGCATCTAGAGATAGATAATGGTTGGAACACTGACATGTAAACTATAACGAGTAAATAGAGTCATCACTTAAAAACAAGTCAAAATATCATATTCAACCACATTTATATATATATAATTATAGGCACACATGTAGGTACATAACATGTTCATAACATGCCAAAAGGAAACAAGACTTAGCAAAAATTCTTGATGCACTCAATCATGAGTCATGAAGTAGAGGACTCTAGCATTCCACCCTCACAATTATGAGGAATTAAACTTCCTAATTATATCAAGCAGGAGGACTTTTCCATCAAGTCATTTCTTTAGGCAAGGAACTTTAACCTCAAGTAATTTCACTAGGAAAGGGACTTTAAACTCAAGAAATTTCACTAAGAAAGGGACTTTAACCTCAAGTTATTTCATTAGGCAAGGGACTTTAATGAAAAGTGAGCTCATTTGGGGAGGGACACTAATAATAAGCAATTTCAATAAGAAAGGGACTTTAAAAACAAGCCACCTTGTTAGGCAATAGAATTTTACCACAAGCCATCATGACTATCATTAGTCAACATTGAAACTCTTACCCTTTGTCCATACATCATCATCCATTCAATTCAACAGTTAGGGACTCTAGCCCATTTAACTAATTCAACGCCACAATTGACCACGAGGTCTTCATAGAACCATTTATCAATCAAACACTTTAACAAGCCAATACCTTAACTAAATTCATCATTCAATTCAATTTATATTCAGCAAGACCTTTACAAAATCATTCATTCTTCATTATGATTCTTATGCCACATTTAAGTTCAAACACAATTCAAGTTCATGTTTACGAAATTTAATCATTTTAGCCATCAAACTATAAAAATCATAAATTAACTCATTACATGGCTAAAAAGGTATTTACCATACCATTTACCAACCACTTATACTTATTGGGTCATTTCCCTAGTTCAAAATATCATCAACTTGTAACTAGTCATTTCTCTTAGACATTTTCACCAACTTCTTGTGAACATGCTTTTACCAAGGCCAAAATCAAAGTAGAAATCATTATTTTTAGGGTTAATCATGACCCATTTGTTAAAAAAAAAACAAAAAGTACCCACATGTTGAAATCATCACCAATATGATGTATAAACATAAGTTTAAGAAAGAGCAACATTACTTATCAGTAGACATAAAAAACCATTAATATTTGATTTCAAATTCACCATTTACGAGTCATAATACATGTTTAGAATACATGATATTTGAGTTGATAATTAGGGAAATAGTCACATGCCTTAAACAAGATGATTCCCCAAAGAACATGACTCCTCTTTTGCCTCTAGATGAACACCTCTTGGAACCCTATCCTCTAATCTTCAAAAGTTTGTTTGAGAGTGTATTTGGGATATTTTTGATATTGAAAATAAATATTTAGGAAACTAAAATACATTATATAATGAGGGGAATTAATGGTTTTGGGATGGTAAATTTCCATAAAGCCCTTGAATTACAAGCTGAAAGTGACTTCCCTAGTGGGTACTACTCACTTAGCTCAATCGTACCTAGGGTATGAGTGGTACCCTAACTCTTACCCTAGGACTTAACAAGGAACCCTATAGTGACCAAGGTACAACCACACACACATGACTTATACCCAAGGGCATGAACGGCACCCTAAACTATATCCCCAAATAGTACCTAAGACAGTGATAACTAGGTCAACTCAACACTCCATACCACTAGGCTTGCTACGAATCATACCCTAACATACAAATATAGGAAGACTAAGTCATATCTTGGACAGTGTGTACCCCCACCACACTGCCTAAAATACAAGAGAGGGGTCATTAAGTTGTATCCAAAGGTACAAATAGTACCCTAAGTTCTACCTTGTCTAGAATCTTTAACTAAGAGAACTTTCTAAGGGTCCAAAGCATAGGTGTTTTAGTCTGAAACCCAACCAATAACCATGACTAAACAAATATAAAAATCACATTCCTTTCTATAACATAGCATAAAAGAATGGAACAATCATAAATCCAGTCTAATGGTATCAGCCCCAATACCAATGCAAATACTAAGGCTGACACCAATACAAATCCCACCCATTCCAACCCATAGTAGTCACATAAACCTCTAACCAAAAGAAAAACAATATACGATTGGGACATTCCCCAAACCAGAGTGAAAACCAATATTCATAAAATAACCAAAGTATGTAAAGACATCTAGGATATGAAATAGATCCTTTTGGAATATGGAAGCTTACCAATTCAATCTAATAACTTATCCCAAATCCAATTACTAAGCAAGAGGAGTAGAATGGCTAGTTCATATATCTCATGGGGCTACAACTTCCCGAAGATGGATAGCGAGTGAACGCTAGCATGAACTCAGGATAAGGATAAAATATTGCTATCCAATAAAACCATGTAAACCAACCATATGAACACAACCATATATATATATAACCATGCCAAGAAAGGGAACCAGGTTTCTCATGTATTTAAAACCATTAACCTGGGTATGTGGAACTTAACCATCCTAAAACTAGTCATAGGCCATTGGGGTCTAGTGTAACCCCCTGAACTAGCCTCGATGCATGTAGCCACATGAACTAGAGATACCATAACTTTAAAGAATTCCCAAGTATTTTTCGCTCTCCATGATATATATGTGTAATGTGCTTAGAGGATTCCCATGTTCCTCATAGTATCATATAAGGTTACTATCACCACCCCTCATATTGGCAAACAGGAGTTTTTAGTGTTTGTTAATTGGACTCACACCTTCACGGTTAGCTATCACACCCAGTCATTATTGCCTAAGTAAAATCATTCCAACCAACCAAACCATTATTCCATTATTATTAACCAAGATTATAAGTAGTGGTATCGTCATATGGACTATAGCTTGCAAGAAATGTCCTTAGCCAATATTCTTATGTTAAGGGATTCCTATATACCTATTAAATATATTATCAAGTTAACTTGGAGGATTCCCATGTACCAATAAGTGTTCCATTATTAAGTTTGCTCGGGGGAATGGCATGTACCCCAGAAGTTGCTCATTAACATATTTACTTGGGGGATTTCCTTGTACCCTACAAGGTTGTTTAATTAACCATAACCATGACCACTATACCTTATCATTTAACCATTTCAAACTATTTAAACTGTTTGTGCCATTTAGGATTCCATTACCAAACCATACCATGCAATAGTTTCATTAAAAATCCAATAATATAGTAAAAACATTCTTATAGGTATTTTATAAACCATGTTGGGGCATAGTGTTTCCAAAATCAATTCCAATTAACGATTCACCCTTCCCATGTGACCAATTGTCCTTACCACCATTAAAGAATTTAAATACATAATTAAAACATTGAAAAAACATAACTAAGCATTTAATACCAAAACCCCAACTTATATTTTAAAACCCCAAAATTGTACAATAATCATGAAATGAAAACATTGCATAAAACATGCCTTTAGTTTGAACTAATAACAAGGGAGGATTACATGCCTTAGATTATTAAGGTGATGGAGAGAAATTACCCAAACAAGCCCCAAATTACTCCTATAAATGAAAACCTAGCCTTTCTCTACACAAGAGCCTCAGAGAGAATTAGAGAGAGTTTCTATGTATTTAGGATTAGAATAATAGGGTAAATAATGTCCTAATAGAGATATAAGTCATAGGGCTTTAAGTGGCTAAGTGGGAAAATTTCCAGTTTACCCTAACTTAACTACTTACAATTTCCCATCATATGGTATGACTACCCATACCATTCATACCCTTCAATATAAGTGGTACTCACCACTCGTACACTAAGCCTCCCCCTTAGACCTAAAACTATCCATCATATTAATTATCTACCCTAAATTATTCCCAGCCATATGATTAGTACCCCCAAACAATATTCCTGGAAGAATAGAATCAAAGGAGGTTTGATCATTGCCTACCATATGAGTCAATGGTATAACTCATTCCATATCTTATGGCTCATGGTGAGCCACTCATACTCAGATCCAATTTAAGTTAATAAGTCTCAAATTAAGTGAGGGAAAAACCCAAACCATACGACACGTATCCAACTATTCAACTTATACCCACCAAGTCATACCTATTACAGAAACCAATCTATCCCCTAAACTAACACTGGTTAGTGTACGTTGAAGCCTTACTAACTGTACCTCAGCATATGACCTATGCCCCCTAGTCGTATCTTAACTAAAAATAAAAAAATCTAGGAAATTTTCTAGGGTTCTAAAACCCAGGGTATTTTACAAGCAACCAGTAAAACCTAGCAGAAAAAGTTAATGCTTCATTCTTTATCATGCCCTACCCATCGATACAAGGGGTCTCATAACCTAAAGGTGCAATATAACTAGAGATCAACCTCACTATCTCAACTCTCTTATGCTATGCTCAACATCTTCCATAATATGTTTGTTACATGCAACTCTTAATTCGTAGTCACACTTTGCTATGGATTCTTTGGTAAAATAGTTTGGACCAAAGAGAACTCGACAGATAGCCGTTGTTGAAATATCAACCATGACCCCTCTCATAAGGGTTTGCTTAAGCTGGGCAACTCAACATGCCTCGGAATATCCCTCTTAGGCGTAGTCAAAGTTATAGTGGCATGGTATGATGCATAGAATTCTCAGACCAAAGATGGTCTATAAGAATTAAGTGGTCTAGTCATCTAGTCCAACTGATAATGATCAAAAGCTACGTGCAATTGTTGCTCTCTTATCATCCTAGATAGCTTAATCCTACACTCCTTATAAATGGCCCTTTTAGGTTGGTCGATCTTCATAATATAGATGGCTCAATACAATATTGCCTACATTTCCTTCATACACCATCTTTAGTTTTCCTCCTCAAGAGGTACCTCCAAGACAAGTTTAGGGGAAGAACTATGTCCCTACTGTCTTGAAGCCTCTAAAATAGAAACTAGAACCTGATGCAAAGACTGCCTTGTACCCTTCTCAGACTAGGGTACACCTAACAAATGCTCATGATTTGTGGTATCCTTCTCAGATTGGGATATTTTTGATGACCCCTCATGCATCGTAGCCTTAGACATATCTTGTTACCCCGTCTCAGTCTGGGGATCATAGCTAACAACCTATGGAATTTTTTCTTACTCTTCCTTATCCTCAGCATCATCATAACAAAAATTACCCTCATTCTCAGAATTATCATCATCCAATAAAGGAGAGTGCGAAAGTGATCTCTAGGCCAACTTCATTCTTGACTAAGCTAGAATTGCTTGGGTAACCAAGACAGCCTGTACAACCTTAATTCAAGACCTAGGTGGGGTAAAGGCTAGACTTCTGACCTACCATGAGTCATTAGCAGCATTATACCCACAGTTCCTAAAATCACAATCTTAGCTGCCTCACACATCTGGCCTTTAGTTACGCGACATGTTGCCCCAGCTGCAACTACTATAATTTGTATAATAACGTACTACTATACTGAGCCATTAGGCTCAGGGGACTCATCCCATATCCTGTATATAATGACCTTTTTTTTTACATCTTTGGGTGCCATGCATACCAAAGAAACCAAATGTTAGTTTCTAACAGAGAATGAGGGACTACAAAATTCAATGGAAAACTCAAAATTTGATAACTTAAAATTTTTCTATAATTTTCACAACCCTAGACTTGAATTTAGTTCCAACGAGTCCAATATGTATTCATATATCAAAAATTATGTTGATCTCTACCAATTATCATGCCAAAATATTAGTATTTCCCTAAATCATCAAGTACCACTTTTGGTAAGGGAATAATTTTAGGGTTTAATCCAAGAAACATGCCCTACATTGATATTCAAGTTTAGTTCAAGTATCTTAACTAACAACTTTGTTAATAAAAATATATATATTTCATGAAAATAAACACACTAACAATTTGTTTTCATATAGTACTATGAGTAGGAGCCAAGAACATTACCTTTTAGACAAAAAATAGGAAGTGCACTACAAAGAAGTAAACTCAAAGTTGGAACATGTGTATTGCACTTTTTGACAACTTGGTACCACAAACAAGTGCCAATTTAACCTTTTACTAAGTGTGCGAAATGTTTACACTTTGAGAGGGAAATTAAGATTTTAAGATCAAGAATGAATTTTTGAGGATTTGGTGAGTTAAAAATGACTCAAACATAGATTAAATAGAAAGGGAGGGGGGAATCTTTAGGTTTATTTAGGAATGGGTGGGCCCATAATTTTGAATAAAATTTAGGTCCACAAGCTGGCCACTTACGTCTGCTACATACGGGTCGTATATGGTACACACTATCTATATGTGTTGACCATATGTAGGCTAAAATTTTTGGCCCACTTTTTTGCTATTTGGACTTTTCACTATAATAATTACAAGTTCATATCTGGTATTTACAGTTCTGTAAGAAGGATTATATGTCAAAGTCCAAAATTTTCCATTAACATCCTTCAAATTTCATCTTTTTTGTTATTGCACAACTTTACCTAGCCTGAATGGGACTTGTGATCTAGTGGGTTAGTCACACAGTCCCTTTGCCTAGAATATTATGAATGAAACAATGTTACCATATTCCAGGTTAGTCCCTAAGCTATAACCTATACAAATAAAACAAACAAAGTGAACTAAAATAGACGATTGCCTCTTACTCAACATTCGATTTAATGTCGCAACACGATGTCGCTGTATCGGTTACTTAGTATTCATCATCTACTCAGAATTCTTCAAGATACCCAAAAGACTATCTTCCTGGTTCATTAATATAATCAATGGCCAACACTACTCTCATGTTGGCCGATTGCTTATTGTTATTTGAATATTTAATGTGTTCTCATCCTCGTTGACTCTGAATTTGAGTTCCCCTTTTCCATGTTAACCATTGCTCTGCCTGTAGCCATTAATGGACTTTACAAAATTATGGGCATCTCAAAATTAACCTCATAATCCAACATCACAAAGTTAGCTAGAAAGATGAGGTAATCTACTTTTACCATCATATCATAGAAAATGCCAACAAGCGTCTTTACAGTGCGATCAAACATCAATATCTGTATAGTAGTCAGCTTGGAAGGGCTTAAACCCAACTGTCTAAAAATTGCCAGTGATATAAAATTTATTGTAGCCCGTAAGTTAAAAAGAGCTCTAGAAAATTGAGAGGTCCCAATAGTCCATGGAATTGTGAATGCACAAGGATCACTCTTTTGCTAAGCCAGAAATCTAGAAGTAAATGTACTACAATAATGTAGTCTACCCACATCCTCAAAACTTGTAGTCCACTTCTTGGTAACTAACTCTTTCATAAACCTGACATACCCAGGCATCTACTTGGTCTTGGGATTGACTTGATTACTGGCTCACTTATATCACTTATACCTTTATTCTCATAAATATTACAACCACCATCTATTGCCTTTTCTGACTCTATAATAGGTGTATCATCAATAACAACGTTTTATTTCTTTACACTCTCCCAGTAGATAAGGAGGATCCATAATAGTTATACCATTATTTATGGTAATAGCAAGAACATGACCATTATTTTTTGGATTTTGAATAGTGTTGCTCGAAAAGGTACCCGACTGCCTCTAGTTTAGTGTTGTCGATATCTAACCGAACTGGTGCTCCAATTGCTTGATAGCAGTTGCATGAAATTTGACCTCTTGGTTTAACCCTAAAATGTCAGCATTAATCTCCCTAAGGCTATTCTCCTGATTTTCTTGACCCTTGACTATCTTGGTCATCGTCACCTTCATTCTTGAATTTGTATCCCAATATCCTAGTGGAATGAACCTTTCTCACTTCCCTCTATAATTATCCTTTTTCCTTTAGTCACCATCTTGCTCCCTACTGTGGTATTTTTAGCTATTACTATAATAATTTTGACCATAGTTTCCTTGCCCTAGGACTTGACAACCCACTAACTCATGATCAAGATACTTGGCTTCCTATTCTAAGTCAGACCCATGCACTCTGGAACCCAAACCCTGTGTTTCTACTGTGTTCACCTTTTTGAAATTCATTATTTCAAACTTTTTAGTACAACCCAATCTCCGTAATGAGCTATGCTACTTCCTATGCTACTATATCATCAACCAGTCTATGACTACTAGATGCCTAAATGACATAAGTTCTAGCACCTCTTCCAGTATCCCAAGTATTCCCTCTTTAATTCATGATAGAGATCTCGTCTAGAATATCCAAAGCTATCCCCCAACATAGTCTCATAAATATACCTCTAACGATATTATCTGGCATTGCTTTATAATTGATCGTCAGGGATTTATAGAATATTTCCAGCAAGTTCATACCTAGAATTTGATGACCAGGCACCTTACTCAACTTCTTATTGAATTGGATCCAAGCTTCATACATGGACACAGAAGGCAGTTGCCTAAAGTTATAAATGTTATCCTTCAACTATAATATTTTTGATGATGGAAAGATCATTCTAATAAATATCTATGTAACTCATTCCAAGTGGTTATTGAGCCTCGAGGAAGATCTACTAACTACAGTGAAGCTTCTCCAAATAACTAGAATGGAACAACCTTACCCTTAACCTCAACGCCTCCTAATCAACCACCAAAATAGTATATGAAGTACAGATACCTATGAAATTAGAAAGGTCCAAATCAACATCACGTATTGGTAATACCACAAACATACCTCTCAGGTTTAACAAATGGATCATTGCATTAGTGATATCAAACTTCATATTTAAAGGTAGGGCAAGTGGAATAATAGCCCATGTTTCTGCAGGCTTAACATAGACCATATGTTTCTCATCCTCATAGGGTGGTAAATACTGATAGGATGGAAATATTTAAGTTTTTCCCTATTTTTTTCTATCTCTGTCAAGGTCTGTTCAGTAATCTCCATCTTGTCTCTACCTAGCGAGCCCTACCTGCTGAGCTTGCGGTCGTGCCTCCTCGTCTTTCCTAGGATTTTCAGCATCTTTCAACAACTGCTCAATCTTTCTATTGGTAATGTACTAGGGGTAATCATGTGGAGGTGGAGGTATATTATAGGGGTTTCAAACCCCTACCAGAACACTATCAAGTACTGCTTCTGTCATCCTACAAGGTGTGTGTAATATTCTCTCAGGCTCTAGATATATTGGGAGTAAGGTATTTCCTTAATTCCTAGTGTTAGGAATACACCAGAGTACACACAACTAAGAACAAAAATGAAACCCACAAACTTCAACAACTTTAATTTACTCAACACCATAGTCCCTAAAAAAAATCAAAATTTTGATCCACGCTCAAACTACACCTCCAATTTAAGGATGAAGCATTTTAAGTCAAGTATAGTAACCAAAATAGGTTGGAGTTGTACTCACAAAGACTACAAGTATCATATATCTCTTTTTGCTAGAATCAACAAACAAGTGAGGAAAATAAATGAGGGGCTTTGTAGTATCATGTAACATTAAGTAATTGAATATAGACTTTGGTTGAAATCAATATGAGATGAACACTAGGATTGTGTTACCCTAGCATCTCGAACTTGTAAGTTTATCGTGCTCAGCTGAACCAGCCCAGGACCTTGCACGAAAAATCTGATAAGTTATGTACCATTAAATATTTGATGGACTCATTGATGGATTTCACCCTTTACCTTTTGAGTATGAGGATGTCACATTACTAACCTTTTTCCTAGATCCCATTTAACTATCACCTTGTGGGTCCATGTTATTGGATGAAAGATAATCATCTTAAGAAGATGATACTAGTAAGCTTATTTCTGTAATTTACTCCAAATTATTGTTGTTATTATCTTTTCCTAGTCCTTACTCCCCTTTTGGAGTGAATAGGAATATCAAGGCAGTATCCTAATATAACACTAAAGATAATATAATACATACATCGGAACTGGTTTAGATCAATTTTACACTTAGCCTATTTCATTAATTTATCGGGGTTCCCACAACCCTAGATAAGGGTTTTAGCCACTCATTATTGTTAAACAACCAATGGATTTCATGATTGAAAGCATTAAAGTAATATCACAATAATCTATGATCAAAATTCAAAGTCAAAAACTGAATTATCAACCAAAATCTTTAATACAAGAATTCCAAAGATCAAAATATAATAAAGTGTGTAAAATAATATCAAAGTACATATCTTCCAAGATAAAACACTAAAATATATTTATAGTACATGAGGAAACCTTAAAAATAAATTCCCGAATGAAAAAGAAAAAATGGAGTCGGTGGCCACTTGGGGCACATACGGTAAGTACCTGAAAATTTTCTTCAACTTTTGCACTCTCTGGATCTTGGATTCTAGATCTTACCTTACCCATATACGATCTGTAATTACTACATACGATCCGAAAGTGGACCCAGGTAAGTGCCAAGAAATTTTTTTTAGGTTTTACACTTTCTGGATCTTGAACTCTGTCACTTACCTTGGCCATGTGCGGCCCACAGTGCTACATACAGGTGTATATGACCTTAGTACGTGAAAAGGTCTTAAAATTCTTGCAACCAAGCCTCTGGACTTCAAGTTCTGGTACATGTTTTGATCACATTCACCCGGTAAGTGCCCCATATGCTAAAAAATGCTCAAGTAAGTAGCCAATAGTTTTAATGCTCAAGTAAGTAGCCTAATTTCCTACCAAACTTACCCATATCATATGAAACAAAAAACCCTAAGAAACATATATATATTTATAGTTTTAAGCGTCAAAAGTGCTATAAATTCATAACACATCAAATACTAATCTGAGATCTCAGTTCTGAATAATATTCTTTTCACAGTACTTGCATGATTTTATTATTTTTATATTTGCTCAATTGTGTAACAGGATTAATTTTTCATGATGATGCATACAAGGTATTTAATTATGTGCTTGAATCATTTGGATAATATGTTTTAACTTTTCTCTTCTGATAGTTGCTCTATGATATAGCTTTCTTTTTCAACTTGTTGACTCGTCGTTTCAATGATTTTTTCCCTATTTATAATGTATTGTGCTACACAAAGGATTTCTTTTTATCGAACTCAATACCATTTTTATGAGTAAAAGACATTCAACTTTCAGGAAATCCAAGAACACATATTATGGAAAAGAGCAATAAGGCATTTGTATGCTAACTACATATAATGATTAAGAGTAAACATAATTTAAACAAATGAAATATAATGTCATAAGACTTAAGATATAGGAGTGAAGTTATAATTGAAATATGAGTGTTAATATTTCTACCATTTTCTTTCAAAGTAAGTTCCCCTTTTCAATCTTTATAGGGCTACTTTTTTCCTCCTAAGTTGACCTTTTGAGGTTAGAGAATAAGGCATGAGAAAAGCAACAGTACAACTCGACTCTATACCAGAAATAATGGTGAAATTTTTCTGTGTTTGTAAAATTACAATTACAATAAGAAGGAGGTACATAAATTTTTTTGTAACTAATGATGTTCTTGTTCTTTTGGATCTGTTCTTAGTCAGTTCTGCATAACATGTTCATATAATAAGGGAAACTTTGGTGGTACAACCAAAGGGTATTATAATAAATTAAAGAAATAACAAATCCACAATTAATGAACCATGTAATATACTAAATTTACATGGGAGGACAATACCATTTTTTTAACACTAAAAATCATTTCTGTCAGATTGTATGTTCTTTCAAAATAATTAAATTACTAATTTTGATACATGTTTTGCTTAAGATTATTCCTCTATATTGAGCTAGTATTTTCATATAAAAAAGAAAGCATTTTTTGCTCTTCATCCTTTCTATTTGTTTGGTCATGTTGGCTTCACGAAATTTTATTTCAGATTTCTGAATTTAAGTTCTGAATTGACAATGTTGAGTTTGATATTTCCTATGAAATTAGATGTAATGCACCGAGTCTGTACCTCGGATGCTACACGGTGCTAGCAACCCCGAAGGACCACCAACTAACCCATGATTGGTACCTGCTTTGAGCACTGAATAATAATAACACTATAATAATAACATAACAGAAATAAATGCGAAAGTTTGTCTAAAAAAGACATAAGGTTCATAAATGAAAGACCAATACTAAATACTGAAAGCTGAATACTTAAAACTAAAACATCCATCTAAAATACTCTAGTCTAAAACCCTCTAACTATCTGAATAATGGAGCTGATGGGACAATCCCCCAAATAACTCCGACTACTTAAAACTTTACTAAATACTAAAATAATACTCTATCCTTAAACTTTAAGGACTCACCATTAAATTTGCTGTTGATAGGATGGGCTGCTAAGTACGGTCAGGAGCTCGTCCATCTGAACCTATGATATAAAACATCATAGTGCAAAACAAAAGTATGTGTCAGTACTTTGAATGTATTGGTATGCTAAGTGAGGTAGGCTAATATCCATGGGTTCATATGCATAAAGAATAACTGACTGAGTAACATAAATATAACTGAATGAAAGAACATGCATGAATACATAAACTATAACTGAGATTATGTTAATACTAGTTACTGAGTTCTGAATACTGATTCACTGATATCTGAGTTTACTGATACTGTAATACTGATATCTTAGTGACTATTTCTGCCAGTCCTGATTCATAATAGGGTGACTATTTTTGATAGTCCTAATTCTGTAGAACTGAACTGAGTTCTATACTGAGCCGGGTAACTGTATCTGATAGTCCTGATTCTGCAGAGCTAAATGGAAGTCTATACTGAGATTGAAACTAACACTGAAAATATGGGAGGTAATAATCTAACCGACATTACCCTCTCTGATTAGATTGGGGTCCAACCTGTAACCCCAGTTGGAAGGTTGTCAGTACTGTGCCACGAGTTAAGACAAGTTATGAGTTAATCCTCTCTGACAGGAAGATCTTTTGTCAACCCTTGCTAGCAAGAAAACTCGTACGAGATGTATCAACCCTAGTCTAACAAGATGATATCAAAACCTACACTGGCTATGTAGTTCTATAATGTAGGGATTGCTACTGAGAATCATACCCTATACTTGCAAGAATGCCCCCTCCCTGGATTTGCTCGGTGCTGAATCCTACTCCCAACTTAATAGACACTGAACTAATTTCTGTTCCATACTAGGGTTGATTGAACTGTTACTGATCGTACTATCTAATTGAACTGAACTGAGTTCATTGGTTTCTGCTAATTGATGAATACTATTGAATCTGGTTAACTGACTGATTTCACTAAATTTTAAACTGCATACTGAACTGAGACTGTGACTGATTACTGAGTGCTACTATTCGTAATATTACTAAGAATGTTCTGTAACTACTGTAAATCTAGGTAAATAACTAAGAATTTTAGGTATTAAATACCCCCAGGACTCGATAGCATAAAAATTAACGCATAGAGTAAACTTGAAAAGCATAACACTGTGCACTTGTTTAGAACTCATCCATAGGGACATTTTATCAAAAACTTGTAAGACATAAGTTTACACATATACTAGCATGTCATGATTTTTCCCCATTTAATTCACATGAGTATTCTAACAAACACTTGGGGAGCACAACTGTGCACCTGATGCTAAAACAACATGTAGGCATCATAACATAAATTCCCAAATTCATAAATTCAATGGCTTTAACATGAATTCACATGATACTACACACATAATAATCAATTCCATAAAAATATTATAATAACCATAGATTAGAAACCTAATTAATATTATAATAATGAATACACTTAAATACAAATATGGAAATCATAAAATCAATCTACTTGAAGTTTAAAAGAGTTTCTTGGACTCCAAGGAGGAAAAGAACCCTTGGATGAACACTTCACATACCTTGGTACTTGAATTAATGAATAATGATGGACTGCCCTTGAAGATTGAGCCTTGAAAGTAGATTCCCTTGGGTTTGTTCTTGAGTAATTTGAGAGAAAATAATGAATGTTTTTCCCTAGGAATGATTAATTTCGTATTTTTGAGGCTGAATAAGGGTGGGAAAATTACCTAATTACTCTCTGGACGCGACTTTTAATGAGCAGAAACCATGTCCGGTGATATACATGCCAGTGTGCTGCATCAATGAGATCGACGCTATGGCTGTCGTGCTGCACTAAGTCCACATCGGCTCACTGGAATTTGATACTGAGAGCTGTCGAAAAATATTCATCAACGCGCTAGGAGATGTGACGCATTGAGATCACATTGATACACTGGTTTGAACACCCAAACATGCGTAAAACAATGTTTGAAAAATCTAAAACTCGTCCGATAATACCTACTGATATTCCTGATCGTAAAGCAGCTTAAAGATCGACATTTAACATTCGTAAGGGTTGTAAAGTAAGATTGCCACCTATGAAGGCTATAATAACTCTAAGTATGAATACTCAGCTAAAATTTCTAAGTCTAGGACCCCTTAACAAGCTTTAAAGGACTAAACTAAGCTTAAGATTTTGTGGGATCTTACAATATCTCTCCATTGGGAATATTTGCCCTTGAATGAGACTGACTAAGATAGGATAACTGATAGACTAAAATTACATACTGCACATGCACAACTAAAGTATGGTTTCATAGCTGAGACTACTGATATACTGAACATGCATAACTGATTAATGATTTCATAACTCATATTACTGATAAGCTGAGTTTGTATACTGAACATGCATATATGATGCATGAGTATATGATTGAACTGATTCATGAATACATGAATGAGTATACAATGTTACTTAATACCAAGTTGGTAACTATATTTAAACATGAAGCTGAGTAAATTTAAGAAACATTATTACCTTGAGCTGAGTCTGAGTTTGCAGAGAAGAGGTGAGGGTACTTGGTCCGCATATCTACTTCTACTTCCCAAGTAGCTCCCTCAATGGACTGATTCCATCAAAGAACTTTGACTAGAGGGACTTCTTTGTTCTACAGTCTGTGAATCTGATAATCAAAGATTTTGACTAAAATTTCCTCATAAGAGAGGCTGTTCTGAGCATCTATACCATCTACAGGGACTACAACTGCTGGGTTACATATGTATTTCTTTAGCAAGGAGACATGAAATATTAGGTGCACTGAAGCTAAGTTTGAAGGCAACTCAAGCTCGTAAGCTACCTTTCTAAAACTGCTAAAAATTAGGTAAGGACCGACATATCGGGGATCGAGCTTCCCTTTCTTGAAAAACCTCTTCACTCCTTTCATAGGAGAAATTTTAAAATACACATAATCACCAATCTCAAAATTGAGATCCTTTCTGCACATGTAAACATACGATTTCTATCGGCTCTGAGCTGTCTTAAGTCTTTCCTTGATCAAATAAATTTTTTCTAAGGTATCAAATACCAAGTCAGGCTCCACCACTGCAGCCTTACCCACTTCAAACCAACCAATGGGAGATCTACATCTCCTCCCATTGAGGGCCTCAAATAAAGCCATCTGAATACTGGAATGGTAACTGTTGTTATATGCCAATTCAATCAAAGTCAAGTGGTCATCCCAATTACCTTTAAAGTCGATGGAACATGCTCTTGTCATATATTCTAGAGTCTAGATGGTCCTTTCTGCTTGATTATCTGTCTAAGGGTGAAAAGTTGTACTGAGGTGAACTTGGGTACCAAGACCCATTTGGAAGGGTTTCCAGAAATGAGAGGTGAACTAAGTACCATTATTTAGGAACTCTGTACAATCTAACCAACTCTCTGACATAAAGCTTGGCATAATCCTCGGTTGAATAAGAGTTATGGACTAGTAAGAAATGAGCCAACATGGTCATCCTATCTACGATAACCCATATAGAATCATGTTGACGATGAGTACAAGGTAAACTCATCAAAAATCCATGTACACTTTTTCCCATTACCATATGGGAATACTAAACTCCTACATAGACCTACTAGGCTTCTGATGTTCAATCTTAAGCTGCTCAAATGTTGAGCATTTTTCTACAAACTTTGCAATATCTCTCTTCATTCCACTTTACCAATAGACTTCCCATAAGTAACAGTATATCTTAGTGGCCCTTGGATAAATAGAGTAGCATGCACCATGCGTTTCTATAAGAATCCGCTACCTCAAGTCATCTACACCTGGCACACATAGTCTAACTTGGCAACACAATACACCATCTCCCCCTTAGGAGAAAACCTCCATTTTTTGATCTCTTTCTAACTCTTTCAACTTAATTAAACTGGGATCTCTGTCCTACTTTTCCTTTACCTCAAAAACCAGAGATGATTCTGAACTACTCTGTACCTATACACTACCTTCTGCTAAATCGACTCAGCAGACAGCTAGTCAGGTAAGCTGATGAACTTCCTGAGTTAACTTCTTCTTATCATCTTTCACACGAGCAACACTACCCATAGACATTATACTGAGAGCATCAGCCACTACATTAGCCTTGCCTGGATGATACAGAACACTTATGTCATATTCTTTTAACAACTCTAACCACCTTCTCTAATGGAGGTTTAGGTATTTCTAAGAGAATACATACTTGAGGCTCTTATGGTCTGTGAACATATAAATATATACCCCATACAAGTAGTGCCTCCAAATCTGTAAGGAAAATACTGTAGCTACTAAGTCAAGATCATGAGTGGGACAGTTTTTCTCATGGGGCTTAAGCTGTCTAGAGGAATAGGATATGACCTTACCTCTCTGCATTAAAACACACCCCAAACTAACTCTAGAAGCATCACAATATACCATAAATCTATTTGAACCATCTGGTAAAGTCAAAACTTGAGCTGTAGTGAGTCGAGTCTTTAACTCCTAAAAATACTTCTCACAAGAATCTAACCACTAGAATTTGACTTTCTTCTGAGTTAATCTGGTCATTATTAATGCCATAGATGAAAATCTCTTAACAAACCATCGGTAATAGCAAGCCAAACACAAGAAACTCTAGATATCTGTCGAAGAAATAGGCTTGGTCTAGTTTCATACTACTTTGATCTTTTGAGGATCCACTCTAATTCCATCATCGAAAACTATATGGACAAGGAAAGCTATTGACCTAAGCCAGAATTTGAACTTACTGAATTTGGCAAATAAATGATGGTTTTTGAGAGTCTATAATACTATTTTGAGATTCTCTGCATAATCATGTTCACTGCGGGAGTAGACAAGAATGTCAACTATGAAGACTATGATGAACATGTCCAAGTACTGCTTGAACATATAATTATCAAGTCCATGAAATGTAATACCCCGAGACTCTAACCAATAGTGCAACCATGAATCAAGTTCATGAGCAATAAATTATAGTGTTTTGGTTGCTTTCTTATCAAGGGTGATGTGTACTAAGGCTTTAAAGATTTCCTAATGATTGGGTGAATCAATACATTCTTTATAGATTGAATTCTTGAGAAGGATTTTGGCATAGTCAACTCAAAATTCGAACATCTCCTAATGTACTACAAATTATTGAGCTCATGACCTACAAAAACATAGATAATTGAATTAGCATTCAACGATACCAATTTCATCAAAATTCGATATCAGAACAAAGAGTTATGCTTATTTTACTCCAGCGTGTCAGCCTAAAAAATCCGTGATGACCTTTTGTGACGACTTGTCACAAGCCTGATAGCCCATCACAAAATATCATAACCTTAAGGAAGAAAGTCACAAAATCCACCCTTTTTGCGATGGCAATTCGTGATGGCCTATCACGGTCCTGACGGCTTGTCACGGATGTCGTCAACTATTTTTTTCAGCAATTAATGGACAATTTTACAAGTGTATTTTGGTCATTTCTCATTTTTGGAGGCCTCAATATATATGAGAATCCTTATCCAAACCCTCATTCTATCATTTTCTCTTCCAATTCTCTTGAGATAATATATGTAGGGTTTTATCAAGAACATAAATCTTCCAAGAATCACCCATAAATCTTCAAAATTTTTTCAAGAACCAAGTTCCTCATACTGTGGGCTTCAGAAATTATTTATTTCAACTGTGGATAAAGTATTAAAAACTAAATTTAATCCAATTTTAACGATTAAGGTATGTGGGGTTTTGAACAAGAACACTTCTTTTGTTCTTATGTTCAAAGATTTAATTTCTTTTGATTTCATGATTTTTTTGCAAAGTGGGTTTACACCCATATTAATTTAGCAAGGATTGATGAGATTTGAGCTATAAAAGATTGACATATATAACTACTTAATTGTCTTATTTCTTAAATTAAGAATTTATTCAATAAGTTGTATATTGTTATCATGAAATGATGATTCTAAGTGATTTATGATAAGTGTCATGATTTATGTTTTTCCATGAGAATTTTGTCTATTGAATATATATTGATATTGATCTTAAGAGTCAAGAATAAGTTCTATGATGTTTTCTTGAAGATTTCGATACTTGATATGATTTGATACGAAAGTGTACTTGATGATGAGAAAGATTATTTTGAGATTGAGTCAAGTTTGGAATCCACAAGTTGATTATGATTTACAAATGAGATATGTATTTTTATTTTGGTCTTCCTGATAGACCCTTGGGTTGATTAAGGTGGATTTCCTAACGCGTTATGAGCTTAAGTCTGGGAAGAGTATTTAGAACCAAGTGGGAAGTGTGTGTTTAGCACATCCTACTTCTCCAGAACTATGTGCCACCGTTGTATTAAGACTAAGGGCCAAAGGCCAAGACGGTGATCACTAAAGTTAAGGTTCTACTTCGATGGCAATGATAGAACAACTCTTCCCAACGTGGGCAAGATGTTGGACTCCATGTAAGCTCACATGGTTTATGTTGGTTATAAAACACTCCCAAGTCCATAATAGTCCAAGTTCAATGAGTTACTAAGTCAGTCTAAGTTATTAGTCAAAGAGTTTGAGATGAGTCCAATGGTTTATGAGATTTATAAGGCATACGTTATTATTAATGATTTATAGAAAATATGTTTCGGGTAACTCAAGCGATGAGAGTCATTATTATCAGTATGCATGATTTTCTTATACATTTATGATATTATTTACAAGTTTCCTACACCCCCACATACTCAGTACATTCCCAGATATCGATTCCCATATTCTTCTGTGTTCTACATTTTATCATGATATAGGTTTAGGTGCTCAGTCTCAAAAGTGACAGTGATCTTCAAGTACCTCTATCTATATTTGCACAATTGGTGAGTCCTTATTGTTCGAGGACCTATGTTCTTCTTAATAGTAGATGGTGGTTTATTTCCAGTTCAGTATGAGTCTGTTGGGGATTTGTCCCAATGGCTCCTCAGTCTTATATAGTAGAGGCTTTGTCAGACTAGAGTACAAGTATGTATAGAACTTCGGTATTTTGATTGTACAGGATAGTATTTCTTTGTATTCCAGTACGTTCATGACATGATTATTCTTCCTTATTACATCTTGATTATTATCATAGTGGGTTATAGAAGTGATGACAGGCTCAGAGGGTTAGCTTGAGGCCGCCTGTGGCCTTAAGAACCGTGTGATGTTTTGGGATAGGATCTTGGGACTTTACAAGCTTGGTATCAGAGCCTAAGGTTTAAAGAGTCCTAGGGAGTTTGACAAGCCATTTTATGAAGAGTCTTGATCATCGGTGTGTAGCACACCACATCTATAAGAAAGAGGCTATGGGAAATTTTAGGAAAAGTCATTTATTTCTTTCAAAAGTCTATCATGCCTACGACAGTTTCTCTCTACTATTAATTTATGCTCTCTTGTGACATAAAATGCCTCCACATAGAGCTCGTAGTAACAATGAATGACCACAACCCATTGATCCTTAAATAAGACGGTGACTCATGTTGAATTCTGGGTAGCTTTTCTGATGCTAGACCAGGTAGTTACCGCCAATGCTTAGGCCAATGTTCATGCCACAGTCCCACTTCCGCAAGAAGGTAATTCAGAGGCAGCTCAGCATCATGATTTTATACGGATGAATCCACCAGAGTTTTATGGGTTAAGGCCAGGTGAGGACCCACAGATGTATCTTGATGAGGCAGAAAAGATTACCCAAATTATGCATGTAACATAGAAAGAAAGTATAAAGCTAGCTTCCTATTGCTTGAAAGATGTCACTTATGATTGGGTGGAGATATGGAGAAAGAGTAGAGGGGAGAATACTGCTTCCATGACTTGGTAGTTATTCCAGGATGCATTTTTAGACTGATTCTATCCCTCGTAGCTGAGGAAAGCAAAACTAGAAGAATTTATGAAATTGAGACAAGGCTTCATGATAATTGAGGAGTATTGTCTTAAATTCAACCAGTTGTCTAAGTATGCTCCCGGTATGATGGATAATTCCAGGACCAGTATGAGTAAATTTTTGACTGGTGTATCGAGTTACGTTGTGAAAGAGTGTAGGTCCACCATGCTTAATAGGGACATGGATCTTTCTAGATTAATGATACATGCTCAGTAGATTAAAGCGAAAAAGGTAAAAGAAATAGAGAGAGTGAGAGGGAATAAGATAGTTAGATCAGAGCAGCAAGGGTATAGTCAAAGAAGATTTTTTGGAAGGATCCGCCCTAAGTGTTAGAGCCGTTCTTTTGTACTAGCACCATCATCAGCTAGTGCTTCCGCATCCAGACTCAGGTAGGAGCAGGGTAATAGACCTACTATGTCCAAGTCTCAGGACAGTGTGAGCAATAGACCTAACTATCCCCCATGTGCTTAGTGTGGTAGGACACATCTCTGAGAGTGTATGGTTGAGTAGAGAGGTTGTTTTGGTTGTTGAAGATTAGGACATAGACTTAGATATTTTCCATATGCTAGACAAAGGAGTCATGATGTTCGTTCCCAGAGTCAAGCTATTACTGCTCTAGCCCCTTTAGTTCGTCCCACTCCTCTTCAGGGTGCCTCATCTAGTACTGCCGGTGGTCAGCGCCAGAATTCTTTTTATGTTATACCACCCCACCAGGAGTAGGAGGATTCACCAGATGTTATTACTAGTATGCTTTGTGTATTATATTTTGATGCGTATATGTTAAGTGACCTTGGGTCAAGTCTTTCTTATGTGACTCTGTTAGTGGTTGTGAATTTTGAGATCAATGCTAAAAAGATTCCTGAGCCTTTTCTAGTTTCTACTCCAGCAGCTGAACCTGTTGTTGCTAAGCAAGTATATAAGAAGTGTCCTATCACTGTCTTTGAAAGAGTCATGTTTACAAATTTTATTGAGCTAGACATAGTTTATTTCAACATTATTCTAGGTATGGATTGGCTTCACTCTTGTTATGCATCTATAGACTATCATAGCCGTGTAGTCAAGTTTCAATTTCACAATGAGCTAGCCTTTGAGTGGTACACAAATTCTGTATCTCCCAAGATTGATTTCATGTCCTATATTAAAGCTAGGAAATTGATATCCAAGGGTTGCATTTATCATTTGGTTGAAGTTAAAGATATTATGTTTGAGACTTCGACCATTCAGTGAATCAACATTGTTAATGAGTTTCGTTATGTTTTTCTGGAAGATGTGCCAGAGGTACCTCCCGATAGAGAGATAGAATTCGGGATCTTCTCCCTGATACACAACCTATTTCTATTTCTCCATATCGTATGGCCCCCGCAGAACATAAGGAGTTGAAAAAGAAACTCAAAGATCTTCTAGAAAAGGGTTTCATAAGGACTAGTGTATCTCCTTTAGGTGCACCCATTCTGTTCGTGCTAAAGAAAGATGGTTAATTGCGGATGTGCATTGACTATCATCAACTTAACAAGGCCACAATTAAGAACAAGTACCGTCTTCCTAGAATTAATGACCTATTTGATCAATTTCAAAGTGCCAAATATTTCTCAAAAATAGATTTGAGATCCAGTTATCACCAGCTTAAAGTTATGGAGTGTTATATTCAAAAGATAGCGTTTCACACCCGATATGGTCATTTTGAGTTCTTGGTCATGTCCTCAAGGCTAACAAATTGCCCAGCAACTTTTATGGATCTCATGAATCGGGTGTTTAGACAATACCAAGATATGTTTGTTATTGTGTTCATATATAATATTCTTTTATACTCCCGAAGTGAGCACGGCCATGCAGATCATCTTCGAATAGTCTTGCAAACCCTTAGAGACCATCAACTGTTTGCCAAATTTAGCAAGTACAAATTTTGGATAAAGTCAGTTGCAATGTCATATTGTTTCTTCTAAAGGTATTCGAGTTGGTCCTCAAAAGATAGAAGCTATGAAAAATTTGTCTAGACCTATTTCCCCATCTGATATTAGGAGTTTCTTGGGTCTAGCTGGCTACTACCATCATTTTGTTGAGGCTTTCTCTTCCATTGCGTCTCGTTTGACTCAGTTGACCTAAAAAAAGTTAAATTTCTGTAGTCTGATTCTTCTGAGAAGAGTTTTCAGGAATTGAAGACTCGACTCACTTCGGCCCCTGTGTTGACCCTACCAAATGGTATAGATAATTTTGTGGTGTACTTTGTTACTTCTAGAGTTGGGTTAGGTTGGGTTGCGTATTGATGCAGAAAGGTAAGGTAATAGCCTATTCTTCCAGACAGTTAAAACTGTATGAAAAAAACTACCTAACCCATGACCTCGAGTTAGTTACAGTGGTCTTTGCCTTGAAAATTTGGAGATACTATTTGTATAGTGTTCACGTTGATGTTTTTACAGACCACAAGAGTTTGCAATATGTGTTTACTCAAAGATAGCTGAATCTTCGTCAGAGGCGTTGGTTAGAATTGTTAAAGGACTATGATATGAATATGTTGTATTACCCGGGCAAGAACCAATGTAGTGGCAGATGCCCTTAGTACGTCATCCATAGGTAGTGTAGCATAGGTCGAGGAAGATAGGAAGAAGTTAGCTCACGAGGTGGATCATCTTGCTAGGTTAGGAGTTAGATTGCTTGATTCAGCTGAGGGTAATGTTTGGGTACAGAGTAGCTCTAAGTCTTCTCTAGTTTCGAAAGTAAAGGAGAAGCAAGATATGGATCCTAGTTTGGTCAGACTGAAGGAGTCAGTTAAAAACCAAAAGTTGGAGATTTTATCCCAAGGGGGAGGTAGTGTATTGAAATTGTAGAATAAATTATTTCTGCCTGATATTGAAGATTTAAGCCAGAGAATTATGGCTGAAGTGCATGGTGCACGGTATTCTATTCATCTCGATGCTACCAAGATGTATTATGATTTGTGAGAAATCTATTGGTGGAATGGTATGAAAAAGGATATAGCAAAATTCGTAGAGAAGTGTACAACTTGCCATAAGGTTAATATAGAAAACCAAAGACCCAGTGGAATGATGCCAGAATTTAGTATTCCTACTTAGAAGTGGGAGGGAGTGAATATGAATTTTGTGATGGGTTTACCTCCTTCTAAACGTCATCATAATTCGATTTGGGTCATTGTAGATAGGTTGACTATGTCCGCGCATTTCTTGCTAGTGTATACATCTTTCACTATTTAGGACTATGCTAAGTTGTACATTCAAGAATTAGTCAGGTTACATGGAGTTCCTTTGTCCATTATCTCCGACAGGGGTACTCAATTTACTTCTTATTTTTGGAGGGCTTTTCAGAAGGGTCTCAATACCCAAGTTCATCTTAGCTCCGCTTTTCATCCGCAGATCGATGGTCAGGCTGAGAGGACCATCCAGACCTTAGAGGATATATTTAGGGCATGTGTTTTGATTTCAAAGGAAGTTGGGATGAACATTTTCCATTGATTGAATTTTCTTACAACAATTATTTTCATGCTAGCATTAGAATAGCTCCATTTGAGGCTTTATACGAAAGGCGATGTAGATTACCCATGGCTTGGTTTGAAGTGGGTGAACCCGCTGTGTGTGGACCTGATGCTGTGTTTGAGGCTATGGAGTAAGTTAAGCTGATTCGGGAAAAGTTGAAGATAGCCTAGAGTCGTCGGAAGTCATATAAAGATGTGAGAAGAAGAGGTCTTGAGTTTGAGGTTAACGATTTGGTGTGCTTGAAGATTTCACCCATGAAGGGGGTGAAAAGATTTGGTAAGAAAGGAAAGCTTAGTCCCCGATACGTTGGCCCTTATAGAATTCTGTTGTTGTTGATCCGTCAAAAATTTTTGATGTTCAGGATAGCCTTTTATATGATGAAGTTCCGGTTGAAATCCTAGATTATCCAGTCGTAGACTAAGAAATAAAGAAGTTCCCTTGGTTAAAGTTCTGTGGCAAAACAAATCATTCGAGGGTGCTACTTAGGAAGCAAAAGCAGATATACGAGCCAAATACCCTCATCTCTTCTCCGCGAGTTCAAATCAAGCTGAAGGTACTATTCTTCCCTAATTTAGTTTCCTTCTAATCCAGTGTATTGAGCTATATGGTTATTCTCTCTATGATTCATGCATTTTGTGAAGTACTCGAAAGTTTAGAGTGAAATAAGCCCCTTTTTGTAAGTCATTTCATCTATACGTCCTCATTTTCTCTTGTTCTCAGCCTATCTAGCAATATTCGAGGTTAAATGTTTCCAAGGAGGAGATATTGTAATACCCCGAGACTCTAACCAATAGTGCAACCATGAATCAAGCTCATGATAAATAAATTATAGTGTTTTGGTTGTTTTCTGGTCAAGGGTGATGTGTATTAAGGCTTTAAAGATGTCCTAACGATTGGGCGAATAAAAACATTCTTTACCGATTGAATTCTTGAGAAGGATTTTGGCATAGTCAACTTCAAATGATCATATATCCTATTGTACTATGAATTATTGAGCTCATGCCCTACCAAAAGATATATAATTGAATTAGCTTTCCAACAATACTCATTTCATCAAAATACGATATCGGAGCAAAGTGTTATGCTTATTTTACTCCAGCGTATCAGCCCGGAAAATTCGTGATGATCTTTTGTGACGACTCGTCACAAGCCTGACGGCCCATCACAAAATGTCGTCACCTTAAGGTAGAAAGTGACAAAATCTACCCTTTTGTGACGACAATTCGTGATGGCCTATCACAGGCCTGACGGCTTGTCACAGATGTCATTAGCTATTTTTCTCAGCAATTGATGGACAATTTTTGCAAGGGTATTTTGGTTATTTCCCATTTTTGGAGGCCTCTATATATATGAGAATCCTCATTCAAACCATAGTTCTATCATGTTATCTTCCAATTCTCTTGAGATAATATATCTAGGGTTTTATCAAGAGCATAAATCTTCCAAGAATCGTCCATAAATCTTCAAAATTTCTTCAAAAACCAAGTTCCTCATAGTGTGGGCTTCAAGAATTATTTATTTCAAGTGTGGATAAAGTCTCAAAACACTAAAGTACATCCAATTTCAAAGATTAAGGTATGTGGGGTTTTGAACAAGAACACTTCTTTCTTTCTTGTGTCCAAAGATTTAATTTCTATTGAATTTCATGATTTTTTTGCAAAGTGGGTTTACACCCAAAATAATTTATCAAGGATTTATGAGATTTGAGCTATACAAGATTGACATATATGACTACTTCATTATCTTATTTCTTAAATTAAGAATTTATGCCATGAGTTGTATATTGTTATCATGAAATGATGATTTCTAAGTGATTTATGATAAGTGTCATGATTTATGTTTTTCCATGAGAAGTTTTTCTATTGAATATATATTGGTATTAAGCTTGAGAGTCAAGAACGAGTTCTATGATATTTTTTTGAAGATTTTGATACTTGATATGATTTGATAAGCAAGTGTACTTGATGATGAGAAAGATTATTTTTATATTGAGTCGAGTTAGGAATCCACAAGTTGATTATAATTTACAAATGAGATATATATTTATATTTTGGTCTTCATGATAGACCTTTGGGTTGATTAAGGTGGATTTCCTAACGTGTTCTGAGCTTAAGTCTGGGAGTAGTATTTAGCACCGAGCGGGATATGTGGTTCAGCGCATCCTACTTCCCTAGAACTACATGCCATCGTTGGATTAAGATTAAGGGCCAAAGGCCAAGGTAGTGATCAATAAAGTTAAGGTTCTACTCTGATGGCAAGGATAGAATAGCTCTCCCCAACGTGGGTAAGACGTTGGACTCCATGTAAGCTCACATGTTTTATGTCAGTTATAAGAAACTCCCAAGTCCATAATAGTCCAAGTTCCATGAGTTACTAAGTCACTCTAAGTCACGAATCAAAGAGTTTGAGTTGAGTCCAATGGTTTATGATATTTATGAAGCATATGTTATTATTGATAATTTATGAAAAATATGTTTTGGGTAACTCAAGCGATGAGAGTAATTATTATTAGCATGTATGATTTTCTTATATATTTATGATATTATTTAAATGTTGCCTATACCCCACATACTCATTACATTCCTAAGTACTGATGCCCATAGTCTTCTGTGTTCTACATTTTCTCGTGATGTAGCTTTAAGTGCTCAGTGTCAGCAGCGACAGTGATTTTGGAGTACCTCCATCTACATTCGTATAGTTGGTGAGTCCTCATGGTTCGAGGACCTATGTTCCTGATTTTTGTCTTGATAGTAGATGGTGGTTTATTTCCAGTTTAGTACGAGTCAGTTAGGGATCTGTCCCAATGGCTCCTCAGTCTTATGTAGTAAAGGCTTTGTCAGACTAGAGTACCAGTATGTACAGAACTTTGGTATTTTGATTGTACAAAATAGTACTTTTTCATATTCTAGGACGTTCATGACATGATTATTCTTCCTTATTACAGCTTGATTATTGTCATAGTGAGTTATAGAAGTGATGACAGGCTCAGAGGGTTAGCTTGAGGCCGCCTGTGGCCTTAAGAACCATGTGACATCTTGGGATGGGATCTTGGGGCATTACATGAAAGATGATGGGGCATTGGTGAGACCAAATGACACGACTAGGAATTCTTAGTGACCATACCAAGTTTTGAAAGCTATTTTCAGAATGTCACATTCTCTGAGTCTGTGCTGATGATAGCCTGATCTGAGGTCAATCTTAGAAAAGTAACTGGTACCCTAAAGTTGGTAAAACAATTCATCAATTTTGGGAAGTTGATACTTGTTCTTGACCATGAATTTATTCTATTGACTGTAGTCTATACACATTCTAAGAGAACCATTTTTCTTATGCACAAATAGAACTGGTGCACCCCAAGGGGATACGCCAGGTCTGATGAATCCCTTATCTAGGAGATCCTTTAATTATTCTTTTAATTTTTTGAGTTCTGCTGGATCCATTCTATATGGTGGAATAGATATGGGCTGAGAATATAGAAGAAGGTATATTCCGAAGTTAATTTCCCTCTTAGGAGAAACTCCAGGATGATTTTTGGGATACACATTTGGGAATTCACATGGTACCAGAACTGACTTAAGACTAGGAGGATCAGAACTAGAATACATAACTCAAACAAGATGATAAACATATACCTTAGATATCATTTTTCTCTCCCTTAGGTTAAGAAATAAGCTGACGCCTGAGTGTTGAGGTAATACCCCTCCATTCTAGGATAGGTTCATTCGGAAACTAAAATTTGGACAATTCTGTTTCTGCAGTCAACTTAGGAGTAACATGAATGAAGCCAATCCATGCGAAGAATGACATCAAAATTTGTCATCTCTAATTCTACCAGGTCTACTAAAGTGACTTTCTGATATACCATAACCAGACAGTTCTTGTATACCCGTCGGGCTATGATAGACTTACCCACTAGGGTAGAGACTAAGAAAGGCTCTGCTCGGATTTTAGGACTGACTCCAAAGTCAACAACTATATAAAGAGTTAAAAAGGACAAAGAAGCTCCTGGATCAAGTAAAGCATAAACATGTAAATGATAAAATTATAACGTACCAGTGACCACATTAGGAGAACACTCCTGATCCTATAGGGATTGAAGTGCATAGTGTCAATTTAGGTGTTGCCCACTGGTGGCGCTGGAAGTGGATCCCTGCTGATTCAGGCGACCAAACTGAGCTGGGGGACGATTATGCTGACTCTGCAAAGCGATCTGAGTACACTGTTCTACCATGTGGCCTGGCTTGCCACATCTAAAATATACATCATTGCCAACTCTATAAATACCTTGATGGTTTCTGGCACACTTCTGGTAAGAGGATTTGTTCGAGCACTGCTAACATTACCTTGGGTTTTAAGGCCTAGCACCCTATCTCTATTTTTATCTCTGAATTTCTGCACTGGAGCACTGACTTAGGAAAAATCTAGAACTAAAGATTTCAGGTAGAACTGAGGACAATTACCACCTTTTGACTTAGGATGGGTGAAGTTGAAGCTACCTGTTCTATCTCTCTTGTTAGATCTCTCTTTCTCTTTATTCTTAGCCTCTTCTATGTTGAGTATGGACTATGATCCTAGATATATCCATCTCTTTAATCAGCATTGCGGTCCTACACTCTTTGACCATACTGTTACACACACCAGACATAAACTTACTTATCTTAGATCTGCTATCTGCTACCACATAAGGGGCATGTCTAGCTAATTGAGTAAATTTAAGAGAATACTCTTGTACTATCGTATTGCATTACTTCAAATTAAAAAACTCTAAAACCTTCACTTCCCTCAACTCTAGCGGGAAGAACCTATCCAAAAAAGCAATAGCAAACTCCTCCAATTCTATGGGCCCTACATCTGTGACCCTCTCTTCTTTCTCTTCTTTTCACTATTTGAACCATGAGTGAGACACATCCTGTATTTAATATGCAGCCAACTCAACACTCTCACTAGCAGTCATCCCTATAATATCTATAACCTTCTTTACCTGATCAAAAAATTCTTGTGGGTCCTCATCTGACTTTGACCCCATAAAAGAGGGAGATTTCATTTGGCTAAAGTCTCGAATTCTGAATGCAGCAGTATTGGCCATTGGATTGGCCATGAAGATGGGCATTCATTCTGGGTTGCCACTAAATTGGCTAGAGTGGTAAATGCAACCCTGAATTTTACATAGGAGACATGCGCATCCAGAGGATCTGCCTGGGCGGGATGAGGGGTTGGCTGATTTCCTATTCATATTTCATTCTTCTTGGGAGGCATGTTCTATAAACAGAAGGCAGAAAAGAATTAGACTAAGATTTTATTGCCAGTCTATGCTCATTCGCATGACATAAATACTAAAAGAAGGAAAACTTTTCCTAAAATATCTTGTAGCCTTCTGTCCATAAGTGTGGCATGCTACACACCCATACACAAGACTCTACTAGATGCGGATTTCAGCCTTCCTAGGACTCTATTGAACTTTAGGCTTTGATACCAAGTTTGTAATGCCCCGAGTTTGTACCCTGGATTCTACACGGTGCTATTAACCCTAAAGAACCACCAATTAACCCATAACTGGTACCTGCTGTGAGCACTGAAAAATAATAATTCTATAATAATAAAATAACTGAAATAAGTGTTGAAGTTAGGCTAAAAATGCCATAAGGTTCATAACTGAAAGACCAATACTGAATACTGAAATCTGAATACTAAAAATTGAAACATCCATCTAAATACTCTAGTTTGAAAGCCTCTAACTGTCAAAATTACGGAGTTGATGGGACAATCCCCCAACTAACTCTAACTATTGAAAATTTTACTATAATACTAAAATAATACTCTATCCTCGAACTATGAGGACTCACCACTAAGCCTGCTGCTAATAGGCTTGGCTGCTAAGTAGAATAAGGAGCCTGTGCATTTGAACCTATGATATAAGATATCATAGCGCATAAGAAAAGTACACGTCAGTACTTTGAATGTACTGGTATGCTAAGTGAGGTACGATGATATGCATGGGTTCATATGCATAAACAATAACTGACTGAGTAACATGAACATAACTGAATGAGAGAATATGCATGAATACATAAACTATAACTGGGATAATGTTAACACTGGTTACTGAGTTCTAAATACTAATTAATTAATATCTGAGTTTACTAATACGGTATTACTGATATCTAAGTGACTATTTATGATAGTCTTGATTGATAACTGGGTGACTGTTTCTGACAGTCCTGATTCGGTAGAATTGAACTGAGTTCTATACAGAGCTTGGTGACTATATCTGACAGTCCTGATTCTATAGAATTAAACTGAGTTCTATACTATGACTGAAACTGTGGGAGGTAATAATCTAACTGACATACCCCTCTCTAAATGGATAAGGGTCTAACTTGTAACCCCAATTTGAAGGTTGTCAGTAACGTGCCATGGGTAAAAACAAGTTGTGAGTTAACCTTCTCTGATAGAAAGCTCTTTTATCAACCCTCATTGATAGGAAAACTCCTACGAGATGAATCAACCCTAGTCTGTAAAGAAGGTATCTCAACCTATACTGGCTACTTAGTTCTATAATGAAAGAATTGCTACTAAGGATCAAACCGTGTACTGGCAGGAATGCCCTCATCCCTCGGTTTGCTCGGTGCTGAATCCTACTCCCAACTGAATAGACACTAAACTGATTTCTAGTCCATACTAGGCTTGACTGAACTATTACTGATCGTACTGTCTAACTGAACCGAAAAAAGCTCACTAGGTTTTGCTAACTGATGGAATACTACATAATATGGTTAATTAACTGAGTTCACTGAATTCTGAACTGCATACTGAACTGAGACTATGACTGATTACTAGTACTACTATTCATAACACTATTGAGACTGTTCTGTAACTACAGTAGCTTTAGGTAAAAACCTATGTTTTTCGAGTATTGAATACCCCCAAGACTCGATATCTTGAAAAGTAAAGCATAGAGTAAACTCGAAAAGCATAACATTGTGCACTTATTCATAACTCATCCATAGGGACATTTTATCAAACACTTGTGAGGCATAAGTTTACACATATACTAGCATGTCATGCTTTTTCCCCATTTAATTCACATGAGCATTTTAACAAATACTTGGGGAGCACAACTATGCACCTGATATTAAAACAACATGTAGGAATCATAACATAAATTCCCAAATTCCCAAATTCAATGGCTTTAACATGAATTCACATGATACTACACACATGATAATCAATTCCACATGAATCTTCTAATAAACCATGGATTAGAAACCAATTAACATTATAATCATGAATACATTTAAATCCAATCATGACAATCATGAAATCAATCTACTTAAAGTTTAAAAGAGTTTTTTTGACTCCAAGGGTGAAAGGAACACTTGTATGAATACTTCACATACCTTGGTACTTGAATTAATGAAGACTGATGGAGTGTTTTTAAAAACTGAGCCTTGAAAGTAGATTCCCTAGGGTTTGTTCTTGAGTAATTTTATAGAAAATAATGAATGTTTTGCACCATGAATGATTAATTTTGTGTTTGTAAGGCTGAATAGGGGTGGAAAAATTACCCAATTACCCCTTTGGATGCGAATTTTAATGAGCAGAAATCGTGCCCAGTGACGTGCAGGCCGGCGCACCACGTCAATGAGGTCGATGTTTTGGCCGACGCGCTGCACTGAGTCTACATCGGCTCACTAGAATTTGACATTGGGAGCTGGGGAAAAATATTCATCGATACTATAGGAGATGTGGTGCAAACTTTACCAAAGGTAGATGCTCCACCCAACTTCCACCATAATTAATCACACAGGCTCAAAGCATATCTTCCAATGTTTGAATAGTCCTTTCCGCCTACCCATCCGACGGAGGATGGAAAATAGTACTTAGACTCACCTAAGTCCCCAACCCTTTCTAGAAAGACTATCAGAAGTAGGACATAAAGTGCGTATCACGATTGAAAATAATCAAAATAAGTACCCCATGCAATTTCACAATCTCTTGAAGATAAAGCTTCTCATAATCCTCCACTGAAAAGTTAGTCCGTATAGCCAAGAAATGCGTACACTTTGTCATCCTATCCACAATGACCCATATCGAATCAAATTAGTTTTGAGACCAAGAAAGATCAGTAACAAAATCCATTTTTATCTCCTCCTAATTCCATTCAGGAAACTTAATTTCTTGAGACCACCCACTTGGCTTCATATTCTCAACCTTAATTTGTTGATACACCATGCAGTTTGACATAAAATCAACCACGTCCCGCTTCATGCCACTCCACCAATAGATCTCCTTGAGATCATGGTACATCTTAGTAGAACAAGGATGAACAACATAGCGCGACTTGTGTGCCTCACCCAAGATCCTTTGATACAAACCATCTACATCAGGAACACACAACCTCCCTCGGTATCGCAAAGTACTATTGTCGTTAATCTCAAAATCCACCATTTTTTGTCTACCAACACTACCTTTGATTTTTATTAAGGCATAATCCAACACCTGTTTCTCCTTAATCCCCACACCGAGAGATGATATAACAACTTCTTAAACCATCACATCACCATTCTTGGAGTCCAAGAGACGAACCCAAAGATTTTCCAAATGGTAAATATCCTTCACTAATTCTCGCATCCGTTCTTCCACATAAGCCAAACTACCCATGGACAACTTTCTAAGAGCATCAAAAACCATATGAGCTTTACCTGGGTGGTAGTGACGAATCATATCATAAGACTTGAGAAGCTCAAGCTATCTCCTCTGACTGAGATTAAGCTCTTTCTGTGAGAAGACATACTGCAAACTCTTGTGAACAGAAAAGATATCCACGTGAGCACCATACAAATAATGTCACCATATCTTCAAAGCAAACACAACAACCAACAACTCGAAATCATGAGTAAGATAGCTCCTCTCATGCACCTTCAACTGCATGGAAGCATAGGCTATCACCTTCCCATGCTGTATTAACGCACAACTAACACCAACCCAAGATGTGTCACAATAAACCACGAATGCATCATTGCCCTCCAGCAAAGTCAGAATAGGAGTCAAAGTCAACCTATCATTCAACTTCTCAAAACTCCCCTCACATGCATCCAACCAAATAAACCTAATCTTCTTCTGAGTTAACTAAGTCAAAGGAGAAGCTATCAATGAAACACTCTTCGCAAACTGCCTATAATATCCAGTTAAACCCAAGAAGCTCTGAATATCAGATGGAGTAATAGGTTTAAGCCACTGTTTCACCGCAACCACTTTTTATGGATCCAACATGATCCCTTCACTAGAAATGATATGACCTAAAAATATCATATCATTCAACCAAAACTTGTACTTAGAGAAGTTAACATATAACTATTGTTCCTTTTAGGTCTGTAATACTACACGGAGGTGATTAGAATAATCCACCTCACTCTTTGAATATACTAAAATATCATCAATAAACACAATGACAACGAGATCCAAATACTGCTAAAAAACCCTTTTCATCAATTCAATAAATGTTGCTGGGGCATTTATTAAAGCAAATGACATCACCAAAAACATAGAATGCCCATACAAAGTGTCTCAATCTTACTCTCATGAAGCTTTGTAACTCTTAGTTTAGAATTGTTGTATAAAAAGTAGGATCGAGTAAACTTTGAAATGCAAACTGAAGCTATGTCATAAGATTTGAAGAACAAAATAAGTCTTCAGTACTTGTTTTGCATCATTGTACTCGAGCCCGAAATTAAACTATCTAAGGAAACAAAACCTCAAGGGGACTGGAAGTAAACACAAACCAAGATAAATCTCTATGTCTCTAGTTTAAATTTAATTATTTATTTTCTTGATTATTTTGACCCTTATCTATTTTGTGAAGTGTACTAATCAGTAGAAGAGTCCACTATGAGGAGCCAATAGTCGACTCATAAAATTTTTTTAATTCACCACTCTCTTGAATTTCAATTGTTATCAGAGAAGGTCTCAACAACAGTGTTGCTTAACCACAAGTGAGGAAAGATCAAATGACAAATTATCAAATTTCTGTTGCTTTTCTTCAGGATGGTCACTCCTCCATAAGACCACCATAATTTAACGAACAACACTAATCTTACTGGAAGAATAGATTCAGAATCTTTGTCCAATAAAATGACTTCCAAGCCTGGGTTGTCATTAAGAAGGTCCAAAGCCAATTCCAGTACTTAAAGAGAAGCAAAAGGAAAAAGACAAACAATCTAGCAGTACTAACATAGAAGGCATTGAAAGTTTTGAGGTAACCAAAGAACAACAAAAGGCAATCCAAACTAATGCACGTTTTATAAGCTTACTTGTTTGTGTAATTAGTGGAGAAGAGTACGATAAGATATCAACTTACGAGACTGCAAAAGAAATGTGGGACAAATTAGAGGTAACCTATGAGGGAACCACAAAAGTCAAAAAGTCAAAGATTGTTTCCCTGTTTAATGAATACGACATATTCAAAATAAAAGATAATAAGAACATTGAAACAATGTTTGCCAAATTCAGCAAGATCATATGCAAACTAAAATCACTAAGGATGATCTATCCACAAAGACTATGAGTCTAGACGCTGGTCCGAAGTCTCCCAAAAATTCAAGAGAACAACGCTACTATTCTAGAAGACGGAGATCTTCACAGCATGATATATGACAAACTATGAGGTAAACTCATTGCATATAAACAAAATTATATCAATAGGTACCTCAAGGATGAAAATAAGAAATTAGCAGCCTTCAACACTGCTCCACCTGATAAAGAGAACACTCTAGAACATGCCAATAGTGAAGGAATGGTTCTTATAAGTTGTGGAGTAAGAAAGATGATAAGACAGGGATAGCAAAGATCTCAAGGAGTCAAAACTAATAGCTCAACTAGAAATTATGATCGTTTTTATCACTGTGGAAGGCCTGGCCACTTTAAACAAAATTGTCCAGAGTTAAGAAAAGACAGTCTAGAATGAATCTAGGAGTGATAAAGATGAAATTGCCAATATGTGTTTCATGGCAATAGGTGAATCTAGAGAGGTAAGACCATATGACTGTTATAATTATAATATTCTTGAATATAATTTAGATATGATAACCAATGAGTTTCAAAAAGTCATAGATGAATATAATAAACTTGCTCAAGAGAAGAAAAGTTGTGAAACACAATTTAAATAAACACTCGGAGAGGAACAAATAAACTCTCAAATAGAAATCAAAGCATGTAAAATTGATATTGACTTACTTCATGAAGATCTTGATGATGTAAAAATTCAGTAGAATAGCTTTAGGAAATATATAAGTAACTATTTCATGATATCAAACTCTTTTAATAACAACTCAAGTTCCTTATCAGGATTGTTTAAATCAACCAAGACCTCTTTCTCCTCTCGAGGATATGTCTACTTTATCTGTGGACAGAAAGGGCAAAATTCCTATAGCAATAGGCACAAGCCTAGCACCACATTAGTTTCGAAGCCTATAAAAAACACCTCTAACATGTAAGGACACAAGACCACTTGGGTACCTAAAAAAAATTAATTTTCTTTTTTTGTAAGAACATGCCCGCAAAAGCTATAAAAAGGGAAGGTGTGTGATTGATTGCAGATGTTTTAGATACATGATTGAAAAGAAAGAAAATTATTCTTCTTTAAATAATGTAGATGAAGGATCAGTCATATTCGCTGACATTGCTAAAGATAACATCATCACAGTTAGCTTAGTAAAGCTCAGCTCCTCATGCAAATTTACTAAAGTATATTTGGTAGACGACCACAAGCAAAACTTGCTCAGCATTAGTAAACTATGTGACACCAATTTGGGAATCTCTTTCAAAGCTAAAAGTTTCTCCATCAAACATGAAAAAAATTGCATCTCTCTTATCACTGAATACTAAGAATGGTGTAGTGGAGCAAAAGAATCCATCTCTCTAGGAAACTGCCAGGATCATGTTGATAGAACACACTCTCCCAAATCACTTTTGGGTGGAAGCAGTAAGAACAACATATCACACCATCAACAGATGTCTGATCAAACCTACTCTAAAAAGGATTCCTTATGAAATCTAGAGAGGAAAAAAGCCTAAAATCAGCTACCTCTGATACTTTTTGGATGCAAATGCTTTTTTCATAACAATAGTAAGTATAACTCGGGAAAACTCAATCCATGAAGTGATGAAGGTATTTTCCTTGGGTATTATCCCACGTATCGTGCCTATAGAGCTTATACTAACAGAACGATATGTGTTAAAGAATCTATGCATATTGTATTTGAAGAATCTAATCACCCCTCTATGAGTTTAAGTAATTATAAAGAATAGGTGAGTGATATACAATCCAAAGAAAATGCTCTCACAACCTCTGATCCATTACAAGACAAGTCGACGATCCCCCTCCAAAGTTAATTTCAATAGCAGAAATAACAAAATTAAATGTTCCAAAAGTAAAAACACTATGCTAGCTATCCAAATGAATTCATCATCAAAAATCCAAATAACAGGGTGCAAACACAAGCATCATTAAGAAAATAAGCATATGTGATCCTTGTTTATCATATTGAATAAAGAAGGTAAGGTTATAAAAAATAAAGCAAGACCTATAGCTCAAGACTATTCCCAACTAGAAGGTATTGATTATGATAAAACCTTTTCCCCCGTGAAAAGGTTAGAATCAATTTAAATTTTATTAGCATTTGTTTCTTTCAAATATTTTAAGTTGTATCAAATAAATGTCAAAAGTGCCTTATTAAATGGTTTTATTCATGAGAAAGTTTTTAAGACAACCCTAGGATTTGAAAATCTGTTGTATTCAAACCATATTTTCAAACTATCAAAAGAACTCTATGGTCTCAAACAAGCTCCAAACTCTTGGTATGAGAGATTGAGTACTTTCTTTCAAAATAAAAATTTTAAAAAAATTAAAATTGATGCAACTCTATTCTTACCAAAGCTTGATACAAATTTTTTATCATGGAAATTTAAGTTGATGATATTATTCTTCGTAGTTCTAACGTCTCTCTATGTGAGAATCTTGCTAATCTGATGAAGGGAGAATTTAAAATTAGTCTTAAAGGTGATGCGCCAATTTCAACAAGAAGCAAACCTCAGTTGACCTATCGACAACTGAACTTTAAACTAGTTGATTTTAATGTGTCTTATAAATCCGTGCCCATAATGTGTGATAAAACATGTGGTATTAATCTATCTAAATATACTATGCACCATTCTAGGGATAACCACATACACATTGAGCATCTTTTTATTCATGATCATATACTAAATGTTTTTTTTATTTGGTGACTCAGAAAATCATCTTGTAGATATTTTTACAAGAATCTGTCATAAGAATAGATTTTGTTTTCTAAAAGAAAAGGTCGGTATAAAATATTTTGACAATCTCTAATGATTTCAAAAGACCCTTATTTTTGGTACAAAATTCGTTTACTCCTCTCAGACCCGATCCTTTCCTTTAAAATCCCTCTTTTTACACGCCGCCTTTTTCTCATCCATCAACATTACCATCTCTGTACATTCTCACTTCCAAACACTTCTCTACCCTTTTATCTCCAACCCTAACCCATATCCATTGTACCTCTTCCTTCAACTCTATCCCTTTACCTTCCTCCTTACTTTCTTTATACCCATCCATCCCTATTTTTTCTACCATAAAAAAAACTAGTCCAATGTACAACCTAATTAAAACTTATCTAAACCAAAATTTCAATAACCTCAATCCTATCTTTCTCTCCAAATCCTCAGAAGAGGCCTCCTCGCACTCTTTCCCATCAATTGTCTTCAAGAAGTGAACTGCTTCAAGCCTTATTTCCTCCGCTAACAAATGATGATTCTCATCTCTAGGCTCTCTTTCTCCAAAGTACATGCATAAGTTTTGGACCTACTCTCACAAAGAAAGGGTTCTCACTTTCAAAAATTGCTCTATTGTATCTAGTCAAGTCATCAATATCTCTCATCTAAAGGAATCCTACTGTAGTATTAGCCACTTTTTAAGGCCCAAGAATTGTCGATAATGTTTTGATTATGTGTCTTGGAGGTATTTGAAGCCCCAATCCACAAGTTATATGACAGCCTTTATCTGTCCCTAGACAGTGACGAGTTACAAAACCTGGTTCTAGGAACATATATTATTCTCAATGATTATTTGTTTGAGAAATTATTTGATACCAAATTCTTAGGTATTGTTACATTCATGAACAACACCTGGTTGGAGAATTTTGAAGTTACTTTTGACAAAGAAAAGAAGTCCGACTCAGATTCATCTTAAATGTCCCCTCCTTTGGTTCTTTGTCTCTCAGCTTCTGAATATAATATTGGCCCACATAATTGCAACCACTTTGATTCCTCATTAGGGATCTCTTAGTAATATGACATGCTGATGTGTTTGCTCATGAATAATTTATTAAGAAATACAAAATCAACTGGAGTACCTAGATTTGCGAATATATGATAGAAAGTGTCGCCAAATTTTATACCTCATCCAGCTTTCCCTATGGTTTGCTTATCACTCAAATTCTCCTTTACTATGGAATTGATATTTTAGTGTATCAAGTGATAGAAGTCTCTGCCACTTATGACTCAAAGATATTCGTAAGCATAGGCTATGTTCTGATTGAAAATTAATAGTGTCAAAAGGATTCTATCAAAAGTTGGCATGACAACCCCAAGGTAAGTAAATCTGTGCCTAATTTTATGATCTATGCAGATAAAAAGATTGAAGAAATCAAAGACAGGCTCACTGCTATTGATGAAGGAATAGATAGCATCAAGGAGTCGACTGCCATGCTACTATAGTTGAGCAAAGAGACCAGTATTGACATAGGTAAAGTACGACTCTCTTTCAATGGTTTCAAGTAGGAAGGGGTAAAATTTTTTAATGTTCTCCCAGGTTGATTCTATCAACTCTAATTCTTCCTCTTCCCCTATGAGCTTGCAATCTCTGTTCAGAACTCATACTCCATATGCACCAAAAGTGTTGAGAAATCCTATGATCGTTTGTGCTCTAACATGCACAACACTCTTAGCTATTTTCTGGCCAAAAGATGATGAACTCTTATATCATATTAACAAGGGTTTCTGTCATTTTTCGTACTATAGATTGCATAAAGACACTGCATACTCCTAATCTAATATCTTTTTATTGCTTCTCTTTATTATAACTTTGTATATCCTGCATTCTCTATCTTATTTTTATGTTTGGTTTCTTCTCTATTTGCATTGGTTTTTTTTATTATGTTAAAAGAGGGATAAGATGATCAAATCAGTCAACACGAAAGGGGAGCTAGTCGACTATCATTACAAAAAAGTTGGTTGTAGCCACCAAGATAGGAAGAAAGGGGGATCCAATGGACTATCTTAACATGGAAGTTAACTAATGTTTAATGTTTGTCGTTATCCAAATGGGGATGATTGTTAGCCTCCTGTGTTGATATTTTAATAATGACAAACTAATGAGTGGATCTTTGTAGGATATTGGAAGACTTCTAATGATAGAAGGGATGTCTCTCACAAAGATATAAAGGATCAAAAAATAAATGAAGGCAAGCAAGAAAGTTGACTCCAAGAATGGGAGTCTATCAAATCATGATCAACAAGATGCAAGAAAATCAAACAAAATAATAAAAAAAGTAAGAAAAATCACAATCCCGGATTAATAATGAAAAAAGAAAGAAAAGATTACAACAAGAGCTAAAGAAAGAAAAGATCACATACGTATCTAATACGGACATGAGTGAAGAAACCATGTATGGACATACCATATAAGTACTTTCCTTAGTAAACGAATCAATTAAAATCCTTGATTGAGAAGAAACATCTTGGGTTTCCTTACGAACAGGAGTAGCTGAAGACTATAAAGGAAGAAGACTAAAGGTATAAAAAGGTTATCCAACTTCAAGAAGAATCTCAAAGTCCCTCAATCTTTGTCTCACGAAGCTTTGTAACTCTTAGTTTACAATTGTTGTATAAAGAGTACGATTGAGTCAACTTTGTAATGCAAACTAAAGTTGTGTCACCTGATCTGAAGAACAAAATAAGTCTTTGGAACTTGTTCCCATTATTGTACTCGAGACTGACATTGAACGATCTAAGGAAACATTGAAACCCAAGGGTACTGGAATTAGGCACTACATTGGTGTTTTGAACAAAGATAAATCTCTGTGTCTTTAATTTAAATTTGATTATTTATTTTCTTGATTATTTCAAACTTCATTAATTTTATGAAGTGTACTGATCGCAGTAGAGTCAACTATGAGAAGCTAATAGTTCACTCACAGAAAATTTTTAATTCACCCTCCTTCTTCAATTTCATGTGGGATTTGAGATACGTGTCATGGCCAGGCCCTAGTTTGAATCATGAAAAAATTGCTATTAGAGCCTATATTCATGGTCAATTAGTTGTCTATGAAGTCGTGTCAAGTGTCTCTTTTATCGGTGTGTAGCATGCGACACTTATAAGAGAGAGGCTATGAGATATTTAGGAATGTTTTCTTTTCTTTTTGTCTTATTTTTGAGCTATAGAGTCTAAGGTCTTGGAATCTTCTAATTTCTATTTTCTCAACTTTTAGATCATGCCTCCAAGAAGATCTAATGTTTATACAAACTCTTCTATCTTGTCTAGGGATAATTTGGATGAAGCTAATATAACTTATGGGATTTCGACCCGATCAAGGGTAGCTGCATTTGACTGTCCTTATGGGGTATCTTCTATCCCCACTGATCCTACTCCTAAGGGTGATACACATACTTAGTTGCCTCTTGGGAAGGTTACTAATGCTGAGTTTCGTTTCTCTCTTACTCTGTTGACTCAGTTTGTGACATCTCAACCATAATAGTTTGGTTCTGCTAGTGCTGCTATGGGTTCATCTTATGCCACTATAGTTGGATAATTCATGAAGTTGCATTCTTTGATGTTTTTTGGTACAAAGGTTAAGGACGATCCTCAAAGCTTTATCAATGAGATAGATAAGATCTTTCGAGTTATGCATGCTTTAAAAGTTGAGGGTATAGAGTTTTCTGCCTACCAATTGAAAGATTTGGTATATCAGTGGTGCAAATTATAGGAACATTCAAGGGTGAGGATGATAGGGAATCAACAGCCCTCATTCCATTTATCCATGCCCATGCACCGTAAATAATTCAAAACCATCAATTTAAAATATATATTATTCATAAAGGCGATGGAAGAAACAATTGTTTCATTAAGGCTCAAAACCCTCAACCCACATTTATAAACCAAAATTTAATCACATAAATAATAATTGTAAATACATCCTTTGAACAAAATAAACTTTAGGGAAGAGTAACATATTTGAGATATCAAGAATTACAGAGAGAAACCAACCCTTGGAAGCTCTAATTATAAATTCTTTTAAAATACTAGGTGTTTTTGACTTAGGGATTTGAGTGAGAAGAGAATTTGTATTTGATCGTTAGAGTAATAGAAATAACCCTATTTAGGTGATTTATAGACATGAGGTCTAAGTGGGAAAGGAGGTAAATGACAAGAATGCTCCCACTTAAAAGTGAAAAAAGGTCTCCCAATCATAACGGGTCACTTTACAACATGTTTCATCTAGCTATGAGTTATTTCCACGACTCGTATTATGAGAACTAGCTCAAGGACCCCTCACTACTGACACTACTAGTCACACACTATGACTAGAGAGGTGTCATTCGACATATAGGATCCTGGTCGTGGTCAGGATAGGAACTTGGCCAACTACACTAGTTTGGTTACAGATGAAATTGTACGACTCATATAGAGTCCTTACGACTCATATACAGTCCTTATGACTCGTATAGAGTCCTTACAACTTGTGACCCCCTAGTTGTAATCACAGTAGAAACTTTAGGCTAACACACCGATCAGGATATATTGTGGTCTTATGACCCATAATATGACCTTACAACTCATAAGATAAGTCATAGGTGGCACAGTAAGCTCAAAACTATGGAATCTTCCAAGGACCAAAATCTGGGGTGTTATAATTTTCCACCAAGTACGAGATGGTGTTCTTCTCTATTAAGGAAAACCTTGTGCTCCAGATGTAGATGAATTAATACAATGGATGCTATTGTAGGAATATGGTTCTTGATATTCTATTATCCTAGGATACACTATAATGTAATATGATTTGTGGGAATTCTATTGGGGGAGTAGTATGAATAAGGATTTCCTAAAATTTGTGGCTAAATTCCTGAATTGCCAGTAGGTTAAGGTTGAGCACCAAAGACCTAATGGCATACTTCTAGACATCACTATTACTGTTTGAATGTGGGAGTTAGTGAATATGGTATTCATTATAAGGTTCTCTCATACTCATAGATGACATGATTCTATTTGGGTTACTATGGATAGGATCACTACGTTGGCTTATTTTCTACAAATTAACACTGTAGATTCAATCGAGAACTATACCAAAATCTTTAAGGTGTTGGTGAGATTTCAAGGAGTCCCCTTGACTATCATTTCATATAGAGGTACTTAGTTTTCCTCCCAGTTTTAGAAGGCGTTTTACAAGGGTCATAGTACCCAAGTTTATTTTAGTCTAGCCTTTCACCCATAGATTGCTGGTCAATAAAAGATGAATATTCAAACCTTAGAGTATATTTTGAGAGAATATGTGATCTATTTTAAGGGTAGTTGGGACGATCATCTATCTTTGATCAAGTTTGCGTACAATTACAATTATCACTCTATAATTCAGATGGCCCCATTTGAGGCACAATATTGAAGAAGGTATAGATCTTTTATTGGTTTGTTCAAAGTTTATAAAGCCATACTGATAGGACTAGACCAAATCCATGAGGCTATGGAGAAATTTCAGTTGATTAGAGAGAGGTTGAGAATAGCTTAGAGTCATCAGAAGTCCTTTATGAGTGAAGAAGAAGGGAACTTGAGTTTTTCATTAGTGATTTGGTCTACTTGAAAGTCTCGCTTATGAAAGGGGTTAAAACATTTGGGAAAAAAGGAAAGATCAGTCCCTGTTCTATTGGTCCTTATGATATTATAGGTCATTTTGGCAAGGTGGCCTATGAGTTAGATTTGCAAGCAGATTTAGCAGTAATGCCTTTAGTCTTTCATGTTTCCTTGTTGAAAAAGTGTATTGGCCTGCATTGATTATGCCCTTATCAGCGGTTGGTTTGAAATATAGTCTCTCTTACGAAGAGGTTCCTATGGAAATCCTTGGCTACCAGTTTTGAATGTTGAGGAATAAAAAATTCTCTTTCGCAATTGTTCTTTGGCAAAATCAGTCAGTTGAGGGAGCTACATAGAACCATAAAAAGCCATGATGACAAAGTATCCTCATTAAAAGTTTCCCTTAATTAATTAATACCTTATATATCATGTCACCCAGCTATTCTCAAGACATAGCATGCGGTGGTAACTCTGAATTAGCCAATGTTTCAGTTATCAATCCAATAATGCATTAGTGCTCAGCTCTTAGAAACTAAGTGTTAGAATTTCAAGTACATATAGTGTAGAAGGGTTTTGATAATATTAGGAGAAGTGGTTGGTAAAATGTGGGAAGTATATATCATTTCCCTTAACCTTCCAAATCAGTTAGTTTCTATTCAGCAATGAATGACCCCAAGTGGGAGATGTTGTAACACCCCATAAAATCCAAACATAGACTAGAACCATGATTCAAGTTCATATAGGGTAAATAAGTAAGTTTAATAGCATAAGAAGAGATTTGGCCATGTACCAAGGCCATAGTAACCCCCTATCCCTTACCCAAAACCTCCATTACCTATTAAATCTTAAAGAAGTGATGATATTTAAATAAGACAAAAGTCTATATTCATATGCCTTTTTGGATCCTAAATCCATCAAGTGATAGGTATTTTAATTACCTTTCCAACACATATAGTTTTTCCTTAATCTAATATCGGAGGTAGAAGTTATGGACTTTTCAGTAAAGAACTAATCTATAGAGAGATATCTCAAAACCAACCATGACGGTGGTTGCATTGTATGAGCATTCAATGGAATTGTCTGATCAAAATAACCCAACTTCTGAAAATTAACAAAGTGTACCTTATGCCATGATAAGGAACTATGATCGTGCTTTGAAACCATGATCCTCGACACGATTGTGAGTCCCACAGATGCCCTTGATGAAACTAGCATACATACAAACCAAGGTAGGACCATAGGTAGATTACACGATTGTACCATGGCTCATTTGGTCATGTTCATAGAGTTCACATCCATATCCCAACCATGATCTCAACCCATGATATTTAGTTGTTCCCAGTAATAAATTTTTAAGGAGAAAATCAGTCTTTTCCACTCTTTTAATATCAAAACTATGTTGTTTTGGGAATTTCAAGGGTCATTATTGGCGTTAATAAGACCCTAAGCTCTCACTACTTAGAGTTTTATCTGGTATTTAACTTCAAAATAAAAAGAGGTGATTCCTTCCCCCCAAGGACACTTAGAGTACATATTTATTTTAGTTATCAGATTATTACCATCAAAGCCTTAGCATAAACTAATTCATCAGCCAATTCCCCAATAATGATTACAATTCACCAATTCAACAAAACTTTCCAACTTATTCATTGTCATTCCTGCTTTACTATAATTAGTTTATATCAAAACCTTCCAATTTCCGAAAAAACATAGTCCAATACTATGACACCAACATATATATATATTCTCACAAATTGTAACAATTAACATATAATCTACAAAATCATCAAAGACTTTCCCTACAATAATAATTAAATTAAAATAAACTAGCCATGGGTGGGGCATTGGTTTACATGGAGATAAGACAAAGAAAATTTATACTTAACAATGAATAGGTTAAATTCATTGTATGTTAGCTGATGAGGCAACCCAAATATATGTAGGTAGTTTCTATGATAGACACCATGGATAAAGATATGATAGTTTCCCCCCATTGAGGAGAATTTTGGGGTAGAGGAACTGACAGACGTGATCATGAATTTTGATAGAGATAGTATTGATGAATATAATGAGATGGTGAGTGCACTTGTCAGTAGAGATTCATATACATATGCGCCAATGAAGTTGTACCTTGATCTAAAAAATATAACAGCTCTTTTGGTGAGTCCATCTATTGAGGAGTCACCTATCTTTGAATTGAAGCCCCCCTCTCATTTATGTTATGTATTCATGGAGGCCAATAATACATTGCCAATTATTATTGCAATAGAACTTTCAAAGTCATAGGTTGAGGCCTTGATATCGATGTTATATGAGGTTTAAAAGGGCTATTACTTGGACTACTATTGATATTGTAAGAATTCTACCTAAAATTTGCACTAACAAGGCGTATCTTAAATATGAATATATCCCTACCATTGAGTATCAATGTCAATTGACTCTGCCTTTGGAGAAGGTGGTGAAGAAGGAGATCATTATCTGATTAGATACATGTGTGCTTTACCCTATTACCAATAACAAATGACTGAGCCTAGTTTAGTATGTGTCAAAGACGAGTGGGATCATTGCAGTCCCTAGTGATAAAAATGAGTTAGTTCCCATGATTCAAGTCATAAGATGATAACTTTTCAATGATTATCCAAAGCTAACTACTTAAACTCGAAAGGATCACTTTTTTATGTTATTCATGGATCAGATGTTAGACCATTTTATGGGTAGAGAATGGTATTACTTTATTGATGGTTATTTGGTGTATAATAAGATTTCTATTTCTCCTAAGGACCAAGAGAAGAGCATTTTCTGTAATATCCCGTATGTGTCTAAGCTAGGAGACGAACCATTTTTTCTACATATGAAATCTCCCATCTTTTGATTCATACTTAAGTACATGACTTAAAATGAGTATCCTAGCGATAATATATCTTATGATGCATTAAGCATGTTCATATAGGTCACTTAAGGTAATACAAGCTAAGAGTTTTTGAATCTATCAAGTTGTAGTGTTTGATTTCATAAGAGTCATATTTGAACGAGTATAACTCGATGTTAATATGTTATTTCTGCATATTTATACCTACAAAATTATAGAGAATCTAATTAGATTTTCAACGATACCAATTTCATCAAAATCTGACACCCGAGCTAGGAGTTATGGCTTTGTAAAGTAGAGTGCGTCGCCTAACCATTCGCACATGGCCACTAGAAAGCATATACGATAGCATATGAGGTGCCTATGTAAATATAGGCGATAGCATATGAGGTGCCTATGTAGATATAGGTGATATCATATGGGGCACCTATGTAAATTTAGGCGATATCATATGCGGCGCCTATGTAAATATATGTGATATCATATGCGACGCATATCTTATGGTTTCAAGTAACTTAAACACTCCGGTTTGAGTTATTTTGAGGGTAATTAAGTCTTTTAACACTCCTTACACGTCCCTAAACTTAACCCTTCGAAATATATAGCTCCTAATTACATTACAACCCTACTAACATTTTAAGTTCATCATCCAAGAGCACTAAAAGAGAAAAACAACTAGAGTTGCATAATTAAGCTTGAAGATCCAATTTCAAGGAAATTCCTCCATCAATCATTAAGAATCTTCCTTCTATGGTATGCGTGAGTTGATTCATGAACTCCTTTCATCCATGAAGCTCAATAACCATCTTTTAAATTATGTATTATGATGTTTATGTTGGTGGTGGTTGTTGTTCAAGTGGTTGGAGTTTGATGATGCCTAAGATGGGATCTTTGTATGTTTTGTGTGAGGATATGGTGGTATTTAATGTATAAATATGTGAAATTAGTGGTTGAATATTTGTAATCTTGATGAATCCACCTATGCCTAAGATGTGCATGTAAGGTGTTTGTGAAAATACCTAAGGGAATAGAAATCATGCTTTTATGACATAATTAGTCCTAAATGACTATTCCATGTTCTAAGTTTATGTTCAACGTGATCCCCATGCTATTGTCTTGAATTGAAGATGTTATATGAGATGCTCATGATATTGTTATGATATGGAATAACCATGTTATTGAAGCCATGCAAGTATATGTATATACATGTTGTATGCATTCCCGATCATGTGATAGTTTGTCGAGAATCATTCTTATTATGAAATCCTCACTTACGATATTATGAATTATGGACTCTACTCTTATGATCAAGTTAGTCATGTGTGTCAGATTCCTTCCATTAAGTCTTGGGGGTACTTGTACCCGAATACTATAGCTGTGTACCTAGAGCTAGTATCATGTTTCAAGACATCCTCAGTCAAGCTATGCTCCATAGATTTCAGTTAGTCACATGACTCAAAAAAACTCAAAAATCTCAATAGTTAAGTAGTCCCAGTAGTTTCAGTACTTTCAGTCAGACCTCAGATCTCAAGTAGCTTTTCCGTCAGTCAATGGAACTCAGTGAATTTAGCTTAGTTTAGCTAAGAAAATATTATCAGCTCAGTTAATCAGCTTATAAATTAGTTCAGTTTAGTTAGTCAGTTCAGCATAGTTAATCTTTTTAGAGTCTTTCAGTTGGGAGTAGGGACTAGCACCGAGCGAGTGCAGGGATGGCGGTTTTTCCCACTATAAAGGCAGAGCCGTTAGCAGCAATCCCTATACTTCAAAACTATATAGCCAGCGTAGGAAAGGAGTCACCCATCAGATTAAGGATAAACTTGACTATTATATTGCCTTAGGATTGATTTTCTGCTCAGGGTCACCCATCAGAGGGGCTTAACCATAGTAGAAGTCTCTACCCATGGCATAGTATTGACACCCTTTTAATCAGGGAAAATATTGGACCCCACCAGTACATTATCAAGGCACGTTGGTTAGGTTACTACCTCCCACAGTCTTAATTACAATTACAGTTTTAGTATTAGTCTTCAGAGTAGAAATTTGGAATCAGGACTGTCAAATACGGTCATCGATCTCAGTAAGGAACTCAGATAGTTCCATTGATTCCTGGACCAACCCATCAGATAGGTTTGGTCCCTTATTTAGATGCTTATTATTAGATCTAGAGGTCACCCGACAGACAGGCTTGATCTCAATCTCAGATTTAGTCAAGTATTCATTATCAATTTCACAGATCACTCGTTAGCTAGGACTGATCTCAGACATGGATGTTCAGATACAGTTTGGAACTCAGATAGTTTTCCCTAGAATTAGGATTGTTAGATACAGCCATCCATGTTATCATTCATTCAGTATCTCAGTATCATGAAACACATGCTGTCAGAGTTCAAACTCAAGTAATAAGTATCTCCACGAGTTCAGCAGTAGTTACGTATGTATGTATGTATGTATGTATTCTCACATTCATATTAGTCAGCATGTTCATGCATATAAACCCCATGAATTTAGCCTACCCCTACGTATACTCAGTACTTTAGTTGTACAGACGCATTTGCGCTATGGTGCTTTCTTTTTATGTTACACCATAGGTTCTAAGGTTCAGATTCTAAATCAGCAGTAGCAGTTCAATAAGCAGTGAGTCCTCATCTTTCAAGGACATAATCGTTACATTTATTATTCTAGTAATTTAGTTTATTTTCAGTTTAAGGAGTTAGTTAGAGACATGTTCCTTCAACTCCTTATTTAGACAGTTTAGAGGCTTTCAGACGATAATAGAGTTTTCAAATTTAGACTTTAGTATTTTCAATTTTTTTTTTGTACTGTGATACCACTTTATTTTAGATATTTTATTATTCAAGATTGAACCTTACGCCCTCTTTTTTCACATTTCTGCATTTTATATATATATATATATTATGTAGTTACAGGTATAGATATTAGTCATGGGTTAGCTTTTGGTCCTTCGGGGTCATGAGCGCTGTGTAGCATTTCAGTTCAGAAAATTAGGGCATCACAAACTTGGTATCAGAGCCTAAGGTTCAATAGAGTCCTAGGAAGTCTGAAAGTCGTATTTAGTAGTGTCTTGTACATGGGTGTATTGCACGCCATATTTATGTACAGGAGGCTATAAGATATTTTAGGAACAGTTTCCCTTCTTTTAGTACTCATATCATGCCAGTGAGCAAAGCATAAGTTAAACTCTCAGTTTAATACTTTTTCCTCCTCTATTTACAGAACATGCCTCCTAAGAAGAGAATAGGGAATCAGTTAGCCCCGCAACCCACAGATCCTTTGAATGAGAATGTGTCACATGTAGAATTTTGGAAAGATTTTCAGGCGCTAGCCCAGGATGTGACCACTAGTATTCAGAGAAACCGACAAACTGCAGCCCCACCCCAGTAAGATGGGGATTCAGCTACAGCCAGAATCAGAAATTTTATGAGAATGAGCCCTCCAGAATTCTTTGGGTCAGTAACAAGTAAGGACCCAAAGCTGTATCTAGAAGAGGTAAAGAAGATCATCCAAATTATTCATGTGTCAGTGGAGGAGATTGTGGAATTTGTGTCCTATAGGCTGAAAGATATTGCTGATGATTGGGTAGTGTTGTAGAAGAAGAGTAGAGGGGAATGTTCAACTTCCCGGACTTGGTAAATATTTTAGGATGCCTTCTTAGATAATTTTTTCCCATTAGAGATGAGATAAGCTAATATAGAAGAGATTTTAAACCTGAGACAAGGCTCCATGACAGTGACGGAGTATTATCTTAAGTTTAACCAGTTAGCTAAGTATGCTCCTAACTTGATAGCTGACCCCAGAGCGAGTATGAGTAAGTTTGTGACTGGTGTGTCCGGGTGAGTATTGAAAGAGTGTTGAACAGCTATGCTCAATAGGGACATGGACCTTGCTAAGTTAATGATGCATGCTCAGCAAATAGAGGCAGATAAGTCTAAGGAGAGAGAGAGATCTAATAAGATATTCAGAATAGGTAGTTACAACTATTCTCTGGCTGGGTGACAGGGTGGTAATTGTTCTCACCATAGTTAGAAAAATTCAGCCCTTGTTCCATCTTCAGCTAGTGTGCCCACACCTAACTTTGGAGATGTTAGTCATGGTGTGGCGCCAGGCTCCAAAACCTAGAGTAGTGTTAGAAGTGAACTTACTTATCTACTTTATGGAGAGTGTGGCAAATATCATCTAGGTGCATACAGAGCTAATATTTAGTTATGTTTTGGGTGCGGTAAGCTAGGCCACAGAATATGGGAGTGTAGAGTATTAGCTCAGAAAGGTAGAGATTCGTATGAGCAGGCAGCAAATCCCAGCACTAATAGTGGTCAACTTCAGAATTGACTCTATTCA